>NC_068981.1:115042773-115045076 GCF_001194135.2 Octopus bimaculoides | reverse complement strand
AAAAAAAAAAAAAAAAAAGTGAAAAAGTATGATTATTTAGTAGATATTGAGTTTTGTATTAATAAATCACCTTTGATTTTTTTTTTTGTTGAAATTCCGGCAATGAGGATTAACTCTGGATTTCCACCATGTATAGTTCGTAAATTTAGAGGGTTAACATTTGCAATACTATCCCTTTATTTCCCATTGTAGATGGGCAGATTTGCTATCTTTCTATAATGGGCATTATGTCCATCTCTTTGTCTGTTCCCTCTTCACGACCAGACGGCTGGACCAATGGTTACAATATTTTTCGGGATTATGAAGATGATCGTCAGGAAGGTTTTTTGCATTAAAAAATCAGAAAATATGATTATTTCGTGGACATCAATTTTTGAATTGATAAAGCACCTTCACATTTTAATTAAAAATTCACTGACCACAAGTAACTCTGGATTTTCATTGTTTGTGGCCCCATCGTAAATACAAAGGGGTTGTGAAAACGGTTAACAGTGAAAATAAAACAGAAAAAGTATGTGTCAGTATATAGTGTGTGTGATTATTTAGTGGTTATTGAAGTGTTTCAGTCATATTATCCAGTTGTGCTTAAGATTATTATTACTAGCAAATCTACCCATCTACAATGGAGGTATAAAATTAGGAAGGGAAATCATAACAGCAGTATGTATTGAGAAATGTGTAAATGGACTTGAGAGATTACTGGGTGATGTCTTAAAGGATTTGAAATGGCTAATCGAAGCAGCAGTTGTTTACATCTCAGTTTTGTCAATCAAAATAACCCATGGTACCAGAACATCCAGACATTATTTGCATAGAACAGTGAGAGGTAAGTCTTAGTTTGATCTTTTGCAAACCTAAAGATTCTGCTTGCACATTCACAGCAAACAAGACACAGGGCCAGACTTTAGATTGTGTAGGTGTATTTTTACCCACTCCGATGTTTACAAATGGCCAGTTATATGTTGCTATGAGTAGAGCAATGAACTCCAGTAATTTGGAAATTAGTGTCAGCCAAACAGGTTATCGAAAGGAATATGATTTCTCCAGATAAGTAACACGTCAATAAAAACATTTGAAAAGTTAAGATAATAATGACCTTGAAACAGAGGTCTCAGTAATGTAGCATCAGAGAACAGCAATTGTACCTGTGATCATTGGAGCTTTGGGAAAAATACCAAGAAGCGTCCTTAAACTCTAAAGTCAAATATCAGGAAACCCAAAAGTATCAGAACTGCAAAAATTGTTCCCATGAGCACTGCCCACATCCTAAGAAAAACATTGTCAACTTGAAAATACCCGATTCTCTTAAAACTCTTTCAAAACTGAAATATTTCAAATACAACAGAATCTTAGTTCTCAGATTCTGCTCTCCTTCCTGTACGATATATCACTGCTAATCATAACACCCATAGTAAAACATCCAGCTTAATGTTATTCTAGGTTTTTGAGTGAAGCTTGGAGCAGAATATATAAAACAAAGAAACAATAACATTAAGAATAATAATAATCTTTTTTCTATAGGCACATGACCTGAAGTAGTTAGTCAGTTACATCAATACCAGTGCTTGACTGATACTTAATTTATCCACCCTGAAAGGATGAAATACAAAGTCAACCTTGGCAGAATTTGAACTCAGAACATAAAGACAGATGAAATGCCACTATACATTTTGTCTGGCGTGCTTATAATTTCATCAGTTCACTGCCTTAACCATAATAATAATTCCTAATATCTGCAGAAAGCCAAAAATTTAGAGGAGATGAGGGTACTTTAAGAATGAAAGGCAAAAGGTTTGGAATCAGAATTCAAAGACCTAAAACAAATTTTGTAAAGTATTTGGCCCAGTGTTCCAATGATTCTCTTAAATAACGATAATTGCTTCTAACATAGACACACTGGCTACAAATATTGGGGTACGAAGTTCCTCGATTAAATTGACTTCAGTACTTGACAGGTACTTACATGAACAAACACACATTTGGGTTACCTAAGTAAATAAATCAGAAAGCAATGGAAGTGCAAAAATCACAGAACTTAAACAGCAAAACATTTATACACACAATTATATTTATGCAGAGAGAAAATTTAGTGTGATTATTTCACAGGTACAAAGCCTCACATTGACAAATTATGGGAAATAAGATCAAACGGTTGCCATAAGGCTTTCAGAGGTATTTCATGAAATAACCTCACCTTGAAACTGAAATTTCGCAAGGAATCAACTCACCAGAAACTGGCCTCCACTCTCCCAGTCAAAACTGTGTGTGTGTGTGAGAGAGAGAGAGAGAGAGAGAGAGAGAGA
>NC_068981.1:115038241-115042763 GCF_001194135.2 Octopus bimaculoides | reverse complement strand
AGAGAGAGAGAGAGAGAGAGAGAGAGAGACTATTCATGCTAAATTATAATACAATTTAACATTAAACTGAAGAATTACTCAATACATAGTTATATTTATACAATAAGAGGAGTGACAATAACTTCAAAGTTTTGACCTTCTAGCCTTTGTCAGACTGTGATGAAGGCATGCAGGCTAAAACTTCAAAGTCACTGTTACTATCTTCTTGTCAAAATATAATATATACATATATACATATATGTGTGTGTGAGTGTGTATGTGTTTGTCTCTCCTTATCTTGACATCACATGATTATTGCAAATGAATGTCATTCAATTTCTATATTCTGTGAAAGCTTGTCTGGTCATAAAAAAAAACTCTGCCTTAATAAACTCCATCCAACCTATAGAAAAGCGTAGTTAAAATGTATGCTTAGCAACCAGATTTAGTTCCACTGTGCAATACCCATGGACAAGTGTTTTCTATGATAGCTCCAAGTTCCCCAAAGCCTTGTGAGTGGATTTAATAGACAGAAACTGAAAGAAACCCAATCATGTGTGTGTGTGTGTTAATGTGCATGTGTATGTATCTACTTGTCTTCCCGTCACCATCATAAAAGTTGTGCATGGATTTGATAGATAGAAATTGAAAGAACCCCCGTTGTGTGTGTGTGTGTGTGTGTGAGTGTGTGTGTGTGTGTGTGTGTGTGTGCACGTGTTTATGGGTCTACTTGTCTTCCTGTCACCATCATAAAAGTTGTCATTCATTTGCTCTTCACTGAAAACATTTCTAGTCATCATGCTGTTTGTGTAAAGCTAAGGGGAAATATTTCCTTGCTTAAAAGCAGATGAGGGTTGGTTGGATTTCATAAAAATCATGGAAACTTCAGAAACCAGAATCAGTTGTCAAACTTATGATTTAAGTTGTTCCAGACATTTTGCCTGACACAATTCATTTTGAACCACTTCATCCACTGTCTTTCTTATCTAAAATGGTAATTTGATTTAGGGGACATTTGACTGTTATCTCTAGCACCTTAAGCTTACATATAGTAATTCCCTTTGATTCATGTCTATTAATTTGTTGCATAAAAAATAGGATATTTTGATTTTTTTTACTGTTGTTTTTTAAACTACCTTAATTAAACATTAGTGAAATCATATATATATATATAGTTTTCATTTCTTTAACATCCACTTTTCTGTAATTGCATGATATAAATGAAATAATTGAGGTAAAAACTTATTGTTTGAAATTTAGGTTAGGTGAATGCATTTTTCTCCAAGTTAGAAGTAACTTGTTTAAATTCTGTTTTTATATCTAAAATAAAATAACAGTGCTCAAAGTAATATCAGGCCTCACAAGACTGGGTTACAGGTTAATAGTTGACAGAAAACACAGGAAAAAAGATGCAATGGGAGAATCCAAGGAGCCAAGAAAATGCAACAGATATAGTGAGAGAAGAAGAGGCTAAAAGAGGTACATTTAGATGGGTGCTGTATATAATTAGTCAATGAAGAAAAGTAGAGACAAAGGGAGGAGACAAAGAGGTTAGTACACCAAAATTATCTATTCATAATTGTCTTTATTCACAAAAGAATTGAAACAGTTCCAAACCAAGCAAAATCGTATATACTATGAGAGCTTTCTTTTCAGAGCCTCATCTCATAGATATTTCATCAACTGAAAACTACTTCTTTCAGAAGTTACGACATACTTAGATCAAAATACTGATTACATAAAGTAATCATATATGCATAAAGTAGCAAGGCTGGCATGAAAGTGTATTCTGATAAAGTGTCAATGAACACCAATAAGCATTCAGATCATAACAATATCTTATGTAAATTGCAACCAAAAAACAAAAAAAAAATTTTTTTTTTATGGATCTTAATACTGTCTTCATTCCAAGTTAATAAACTTTGTTTTAAAGGAAACCAGCTAATTATTAACAGTACAGAGTTTGTTGTATTTTGCAGGCTTAAACCTGTCTTCAGGTATTTTCCTTAATAAACTTGTTTGAACTGAAATCCATTCATTATGATTTTAAGGCAGTACCTTTGGGATAGGTACAAAATCACATTTGCAGGGAGTTAAAATAAGTTATAATGTTTATGCTACCCTTAAAAACAATTTGTAACATAGATGAAATAGTTTCAACTGTGAATCTAAACCATGTCACAAACTAGTTGGAGCTTAACATGTGCTCAACAGATCACAAGATTTCAATATATTTATACAAATTTCATTTGTTTTTATGAGGGCCACTCACAGTATAAGGACAAATCCAAATGTTTTTTTTCAAACTTACATTATAAAATCTTCATCGAGAAAATTATTTAGGTCCTTGGTTAACATGAGATTAAACACATTATCTTTTTTTATTTTTATTAAATCTAGTATTTCACATCAATAATTTATAAACAATGGCATTATTTCTATTACAAAAAATATTGAAGGAAAGAATGTAAGAGAAAGAAATGAACCATTTTATTTGTAAGACTGAATAAAAATCAAAATTGCCACCTCACTAGCACACATACAAGTGTGTTTACCACGTACATTTGAGAACATATAAACAATCCCACCTTTCGATATTACATTACATTCTTATAGAATGATTCCCATTTCTTTTTGTATTAGGTAGTATTTTACAGAAAAGAAAATAAGCAGCATATCTTTGAAAGAAGCAATTAAAATATATATATATATATATATATATATATATATATGATTCATGCTGTTGAGAGCCATAACCAAAAAATCTCATTACCAAACAAAAAGTTGTTAGAATTTGATACATGACAAAGGTTTAGTAATTTACTTTAGAAAAAATCAAAAATGCAAATGATTCTTATTTTTAATACTGACATCTTTTGGCTTGGCATAAGGCCAATTTTTGTCAACTAAACTGATTGTAATATACCACCAGTTCTGTTGAATCAACCCTGGTGGGCAATTTAGACATAACTGAATAACCTTGTCCAGTGTGGCACAATCAGTTCAAAAAGTAAAAAAAAAAAAAAAAAAAAAAAAAAAAGATAAAAAAGAACTGAAGTCATTTTAAAAAATTATTTCAAGGTCTACATTTTACAATTCCCTTTCTCTGTAACTTTGTAATCAATTTCTCTGAAATTCATGAGAAACATTAAATATATGAAGCTTGTTTCCCTAGAATCAGTAGGAATCAACACAAACTGATGAGCATGTGTGCATTGGTTTAAAATACAGAATACATAGTCTTTCTTCTTTTAACATATCTGTCAATTATCTGCTACCAATCAGTCTTTTCTGATAATAGAAACAGGATTCAGAGATCAGTGATTCTGAATGGGTTAGAGATAGAAGATCAAGAACCCTATGATAGCAAAAATTACTTCTCAACAAATGCAGCTGATGTTTTTTTATCAATTTATTCTTTCGTTTTACTTTCTTTTTTTTTTATTATTATTTCTTGCGCACACACCCACAAGTCTATCACACAAGCATGAAATGATGGACAAAGATGACCGATATTTACTTGTGGATTTCAAGGTGACAACAGCAACCAATGTTACTGAAAAAACAAATGAAAACCTTTTTAGTTCAACAACTGTTAAAATAAAAAAATGTTTAAAATAATATTGAATCTGAAATATGAGTTAGTAGAGTTAGAAGGAACAAAAGCAACAGAAAGCTGAATTGAAAAAAATAAAGGCAGAAAACAGAAGAGAAAAGAAAACAACAACTGTCAGGCCACGGAAGAAAGAAATGCAAACAAGGATACAGACTCAACAAAAGCAAGTAGAGAGAAGAGGAATGAAAATATAAACCTTCAGAGAAAAGTAAACCCACCACCCTTAAATATACAAACTGAACTGAAACAGGTGATGATAACAATTTAGTTCACTGACAAGCAAACATAAATTTTTAAACAGCAAAACATTCTTTCTAAAAAGAGGGGTTATGTACAATTTCAGTCTTCCTTGGTTTATCACTGTATTTTCCATTACCAATATATATATAAGAATTTTCACCCAGTATAAAAATCATCATCAATTTACATACATACATGTATGTATGTCTGGTAGACGCACAATTTAAAGAGTCCCTTTGATGCAGGTCAGAGAAAATGTCACTGTAATGTCCAAAACAGCAAACATTATGTAGTATATAGGACAAGAGGAAAGACCGCGCTACAAAACTTTTGAACAAACTCAAGCATCTCATCCAACCAAACATGCTTTGGTTTGTCTCAGATGAGAAAAATTTCTGCCAGGATCAGATGGTGAACACACAGAACAACCGTTGGCTTGCCATGTCCCCAAAACATGTACAGAGAGTGATAAAAATCAAACATCCAGTCAACATCATGGTGTTTGGAGTGCTCACTAGTGATGGCGACATTATGCATCCATTCATCTTCCCACACAGCCACACACTCAACATGGAGGTCTACATCAAGTGCCTGGAGGAGGTAGTGCTACCCTGGGTCAAGGTGGTGGTTGCTATGTCTGGCAACAGGACTCTGCACCATGCCACACAAACAGGAGAACCTAGTCAT
>NC_068981.1:115022854-115034071 GCF_001194135.2 Octopus bimaculoides | reverse complement strand
TTATACAGAAAAACTAAATTATAAGAAGGAATAAGATAAAAGTAGTTAAGGTAGTGGGGTGGAAAGATTATTTAAGATTAATAAAAAGGAATTTTGACATATATCTGCAAGAAAAAACTTATTCATTTCTCGAATTAACAAGAAAACCGCTCATTTTCATTATTTTGTAACTTTCCTCTAGGCATAATTTGCAGTTATAATGTCGATAAGATGGAGCTGAAGAAAGTATTTTCCAAGAAATCGAGTAATCTATATTGCTTCTTTTGAGTTGCCAAACCTTTTTGGATAGACCTATGCTATTTTCTTTTCTAGGGTCATTAAAAGATGGTTTATGATTATTTAATCTTAATTTGAAAGAATATTACCTTTCGAAACGATCATATGCATGGATTAAATTTTTTTTAAACTTGTAACACCTTCTCTTCTCTATCTTTAATTGTTTGTTGGGTTTCTATAGAATATGTGTTCCATAAATGCTCATAAGACACCTTATACTTGTAACATTTTCATATTCAAAAAGTACAATACTAAGCTACCTATGTAATATGAAGAATCATTTGAAACCTACCTTTGGAACCCCACAAAGTAAAGGATGAAATAGAACTCAATCTTTTCTCACATATATTTCTATTAACATTATTAATATATTTTATATTAATAAGAAAACCGATTTCTAATAAAAATAAAAATGGAGAAGATCAATATTGAAACATCTCTTAAGGACATCCCTTTACCTACCCATAAGGAATACATTAACTAAATTCTATGATCTCACCAGAAGAATGCGATGGAAAGCTCTTTTCTTTAACAAAAAAAATAGTACAGAAGAAAAATTAGACTGCAAAACCAACAAAGAACTCATGAAATCCAAAAAATCCCCCTAGCAAATAGGATATTAGAAAATTTTGAAGAGACCTATGTAACTTACTGAGAAATATTAAGTTTTAAAAAAATGTTCTAAAGAATAATCGCCTACGTTATTTGAAGAAGAAGAAAGTTAATGAATTCCAACAATTACAAGGTATAATCGTGCAATCCGACAAAACAGGAAACCTATACAATGTAGAT
This sequence comes from Octopus bimaculoides, assembly GCF_001194135.2. Lineage (NCBI taxonomy): Eukaryota > Metazoa > Mollusca > Cephalopoda > Octopoda > Octopodidae > Octopus > Octopus bimaculoides. Next base: position 115,033,003 of record NC_068981.1, on the reverse strand, counting down.
GTAGCTCTATACCATAAGCTCCTACACAAAGAAATAATAAAGAAATATAAGATTATAAAGAAAGATGTCCTAAAATCTATTAACTTAAAAGCAAAACAAATAATGAGCGAATATAAAATTGATGATGTTACCGAAGTCTATGAACCATCTAGGCCTCGAATTAGCCTGAAAAATTGCAAACCTACTTTCCATATGGATCCAAAGGTTAGGCTCATCTGCCCCTGCAAATTTGACATTGGAAAACTAAGCAAATTCATCTTAGATAAAATCCTGCAATTACTGAAATCTAAAATTAAACTCAACTTATGGTCAAAAACACCAGCATAAAAGATAAGAAAAAAATGTAAATTTATCCAACTCAACATAGACAACTATTATCAGTCTATCAACCTTATATTACTTAATAAGGCACTTATATTCACCAAAAATAAGACTAATTTATCAATGAATGAAATTAAAATAATACTTGAAGCTAGAAAAACTATAACCTCTCATCAAGGTAAATATTGAACTAGGAAGGATACTCCAGATTGTTTCGATATGTCCATGGACGCACAAGACTCCGCTGAAGTCACCAACTTAGTCGGAATTTACCTTTTACACTTACTCAAAGAAGAATTCCCCTGAATTGGAAGGTGGTCTTTACCAAGACAATGCACTATTCTTAGTTAGAAATACCTCCAACAGGAAACTTGAACTATACAAAAAAAGATTACAGAAATTCTTCAAAAACCAAGGACTAGCCATCACCACTGAAAAAGATAACAACTCAGTGAACTTCCTAGACATTAACTTTAACCTTAATACATCATGTTATCAACCTTACCATAAACTTAACAACAATGTCACATACATACATACATGCACAAAGTAACCATCCTTATAATATTATAAAAAATCTAACCTCTAACATAGAAACCTATACCATATGTAAGAATAGATGACCCACAAAATATAAACCACTACGATAATAAAGAAAACAAAAGTAACATCATTTGGAACATAATTCCTTTTGCAAAACATCTCAAATCTAATTTTATTAAATCCATTAGAAATATTATTTAATAACAAAATGATCAGATTTGGATTTTCATTATCTCCAAACCTATTTAGGATCATCTCCTCATTTAACAATAAGAAACTAGACCAATTCTATTATTAAAAAAAAAAACCTCCTTCTAAAATACCTACTAACCCTAATAATTCCATATCTAATAACAACAATTATCAGAATAACCAAAACTCAATTGCCCCTAATACATATAGACATAACAATAGAGTACCAACTAAAATTCTAATTGTAATTGTAGAAACCCAAGTACTTGTGAGGTAGATGGTAACTGTAAAATGGATGATGTAGTATACCAAGCAACAATCATTACCCATAATCTCTCTAAATTTACTTACATCGAATGTATACAAAATTCTTTCAAATTAAGATTAAATAATCATAAACCATCTTTTAATGACCTTAGAAAAGAAAATAGCACAGGTTTATCCAAAAAGGTTTGGTAACTCAAAAGAAGCAATATAGATTACTTGGTTTCTTGGAAAATACTTTCTTCAGTTCCATCTTATAGACATTATAACTGCAAATTATGCCTAGAGGAAAGTTACAAAATAATGAAAATGAGCGGTTTTCTTGTTAATTCGAGAGATGAAAAAGTTTTTTTTTGCAGACATATGTCAAAATTCCTTTTTATTAATTTTAAATAATCTTTCCACCCCACTACCTTAACTACTTTTATCTTATTCCTTCTTATAATTTAGTTTTTCTGTATAATACCTTTTTCTACATTATGCCTATCTATGGCATCAGATTTCTTTTCTACAATACTCTCTACATTAATTATCTTACACTACCTGGATATTCATACGTTATTCACCCACCCGCCTCCTATATTGTATGACCCTCATTTCATTAATATAACACCTATACCAAATATTCATATACCTTCCACTTTTTCTCAATATATATTTTTTGACAATTTTTGGACTTCTACTTAATATACACATATATATACATTATTTGTATGTAATCTATTTCTTTTACAATATGTACTTAGATACACGTCTCTCTCACCTATTATTATTATTATCATAATTTCCTATTACCACTCTGTATGATACTTTTTACTTTTTACTACTGATATATGCAAACACCTTTTGATGCTATTTCGGTGACTATTTTGCCTTTATATATCTTTTTCCCCTTCTTATTCATAACCTATTCTATTTGTATAATATGTATTTTTTTTTTTAAACTACCTCTTTTAACTATCCCAATTTCTTATTTTTTAATTTTTAAAATTATTTAGGCTTTCTTGTAAATCTACCTGATATTAATCAAAATCTTACAGATGATATATGCCTTTACTTATAGTAATTCTTGGTGCACAACAATCACTTCCACAAAAGACAAGAAAAGAAAGTTGCCTTGAGATATTCAGTACATTGAATTCCATGTTGGACTCACAAGTGATTACAACAACTTTTAACACTCAAGAGCTTTCTTAATACTTATGATATTTATGAACATCTCTAAGTCAACAAATGCATTGTTATTGCTGACAATACATTTCTCTTGGATCCAAGAACAAATGTAACTCACAGAGTAATATCCAACTTGAATATATCCTACATTTATTCCACATTGTTGAGTGTAAATATACAGACAATACAATGAATACATTCAAGTGATACTCCTGCTCAGTATACATGAACTTTTGGTCTGTTCAGTGAAATATATATTTAAAAAATACTATTTAAACAACTGTTTTCTTTTGTTGGATGCTGTGTGCATGCAAACACTTCTTTAAAATGTTTCAATGCAACATGCAAATAAGAAAATAAAAACTACAAAATACATTAACTAAGAGTAATATAAACAAGATGCATTGATCATTCTTAACAAAAGATTTTTAAAAAATGTGAAATATAGAACTTCAGCAGCTCAAATAGAATTTAAAATTCAAATCTCTCAGAAACTTTAAAACCCAAATGTAAAAGAAATAAAAAGAAAAATACCAGCCAAGAAAACATAAGTAGGCATGTAGCCAAGTCAAATATTCAATACCAAGACTGTATTGTTATGTCAGTGTGTTTATGTAATAAATACGCCAACATAGTATTTTAATAAATATACTAAAAAGGAAAAAAAAAATGGAGAAAACAGCTAAACTCAAGTAAAAAAAATAAAAATAAGCTACAAAAGTTACTTAATATTTTTGCCATTAATCCTATTGGTTTCTCCTCACATAAATTTGGCAAACACAAATATATATCAATTGTAGCTGAAACTTCTTTCCAGAATAACTTTTTTTATCCTATCAACCACTCTGAATTTTTAATCAAGTTATAGAGTTATTTTATAAAATAAATTAAATATCTAAAAATTAGATCAAATAGCATCAAATCCTGGGTTTGGAATCTCTAGGGTTTTAATTTGATCCTTAGCGTAAAAGTTTTATACTAAATTGGAAATTTTGAAGTATATTTTGTATAAGTGGATTTTTTTTCATAAGGAAAATAACATTGGCTTACAAATCTTTTCTACATTTTAGGGTATTATCCCAAACAGTTATTTTTAAATGACCAGCAATTGAAAAATCTCAATTTTAGAAAATTACACTACATTTTGAAATAGTAGAGTCTTCTTTTATTTTATTGGAAGGGTTATTATGCCAGTGAAGGTGCATGGCTCAGTGGTTAGAGCATTCAATTCCCAGACTGGGCTGTGTCGTGTTCTTCAGCAAGACACTTTATTTCATGCTGTTCCAGTTCATTCAGCTGTAGAAATGAGTTGCATCACTGGTGCCAAACAGTATAGAGAAGAGGCTGGTATGCTTGGTTGACTGCTGGTCTTTTATGAACAACCTTGCCCGGACTTGTGCCTCAGAGGGGAACTTTCTAGATGCAACCCCATGGTCATTCATGGTCGAAGGGGATCTTTACCCTTTATTATCTCAGTAACTACAACACACACTGATTCTATTTCACTTCTTTTATTATCATCATTAGTCAGTTAACAATTTAACCAATAACTAATTGCTTGTTTGATTAATTGTTCTGTTATTCAATCAATCAGGTAAGTATAAGTTTTTTCTTTGCCATTTGCAACCTCATCAGTGATATGCTCTCTCTACTCCAGGTCTGCATCAGGCCTGTCCACTTTTTACTTATTCATTTGCCAACCATTCCCAAAAAGTTTAAGAATTAATTGAGATATATAATAACACTAACACTAATAATACCTAAATTTTAAAATCTTTGTTAATTTCTTGGATATAACTATAACAGTCATTATAATATTGAAGCAAATATAAAACTATATATATATATATTAGACATTCTAATGCATATTAAATGCACTATTAGGCTAAAATTATTGAAAACCAAAAGCTGCTTCTTTCTGCAGTTGCAAATTCATTGTTTGACATTGTGGAATGCTAATCCAAGGGTCCTTGAATTTAGTACTCATTGGTGAACTTAATATAATATAATTATATCAAGGGATTATCAAATGCATTTACATTTAATATTTTATAAAACCTCTTTAGCTTTGGGGAAGTGGTTATCAGAAAATCAAACTTACAAATAAGTTTGCATTTAAATTACATAGGAAAATGCACAGAGCTGTTTAATATTTTGGTGTGATATCAAAGGAGGATTGTGTTCATTTAGCAACAGGGCATGATTAAGAGAGTAAACAGAATAAAATAATTAACCCTATGGTAGTGCAATGATTTCAGCTGAGTTTGAACTAATGACTTATGTGTTAGTTTCATTCACCTCTCAGTCATTATATCATTATTATTGTAGTTGTATTCATTTTTCCATGGTACCATGACTTCCAGTAAATTTGTATTGCAGAAGTTTTCCATCCTGTGTCATTTTATCAATGACACAATGTTCCAAGTTTTGATTGAAGTACTACATAATAAAACTCACTTGATGATCCTCAAAAAAAGTACTTATGCAGTTGTTCGACATGCAAGAAATAACAACTAAATCCTGCTTACCATCTTTAGTCCTGGACACTGTCTACAAATAAGATGGGTTAGTTATGGCCAGGATTGACAGATTACAGGTCCTCCAGAACAATGCCGATCTAGAGTTAAACAACAATAGCAACAAAACTTGCTCCACTTGCTTCTGTTCCAGAGTATCTTGCAAAACTAACATCACAGTAGGCAGCTTCTAAAACAAAGCAGTCAAATTTCTGATATATTTCAGCCTGTGATGCTGAAGCCAGCAGCTTTCAAAAAATGCACTTAAAGTTTTGCTTCCATATTGGTTAATACATGACCCAACAACTATTTTTGAGCAGAGAGAGAGAGAGTATTTAGTTACATAATTTTCTTCAATTATAATCTTCTGCTGAATATAAGGGAAGAAATACAAAGCAGAAAATGAAGAAGCCCCTTTTTTATAAGTACACCTCAAAACAAGAACACAATTTATATACATTATCCATAATTGTTCACTCTTCATTTTTCAATACTGTAAGCATTTTATTTTTTAATGATGTAAATAAATAAAACATCTTTTGCATGTATACACAATTCATCTGAGACTGCCTTTCATTCTATGATACAAAACCATCTGTTTTAAAAGGGTTTATACTTGAATTTAAGTTTTCCTTCATCAGTGTGTGTAAGAAAATGGAATATGATAATGGAAAAATCATTGATTTTATTCAACTCTCAAAATTACTGAGTATTTTAAAACTTAATTGAAATACACATGGTATATTTCATTAGATTAGAAATATGGCAATGAAACAGTTAAATGGCAAACAAACCATATCGCACACATGTGTGTGTGTGAGAGAGAGAGATTTGCTTTAGGATCATTACTATGAATGAAAAACTGGCAACATATGACCCATGAGAATATTGTATGAACTTCCAAAAGACCAGCTGATTGTTTCTTTTATTATCATTGGTATTTTCTGTTTGTTTTTCAAAAATGAGTTGAATGTTTCTCACAACTCACTGCAGTTCTTCACAAAGGAAACAAAAGCAACAGAGAAAAACTGGCCAACTCTGTTGTGTATATTATGTTACTTTTGACATGGTTTTTAGGGTTGCATGCTCTAATGTCACCAACCACTTCATCATGTGAAATTCATGCATTTATATATTACATTCATCTACTTTTGTTTGCATGTGCTCATTCATTGTTGGAGTTAGCAAGGATACGTTACTCTACATGTCTTAAATTTGATTATAAAATAGTTGGCATTAGGAAGTAGATAAATCTACAAATGCTGCCCTCCAATAATTCATGCAAATATCCAGATTTGAAGAACAAAGAAAGATTGAAAGAAATATTTTTTCTGGTTTCATTCATTGGACTGTGGCCACCATCAAGAGTACAGCTGATTTAATCAAGCCCAGCATTTGTAGACTGGTACTTATTTTATTGATCCTGGAAAGATGAAAGACAAAGTTGAATTTGAACTCAGAATGAAGGCAACATAACTGCACAAAGTATTTTGTCTGCTCTGTCACTCTATGAATTCTAAGAAACTACTGCTCATCATCTGTAACTGTGTTGACCAAATTCAAAGTAAAAAACAATATATCTTTTCAATTATGTTGATTTATAAAAAGTATTTTGCAACCATGTTTATCAATGCACCACATTTGCACACACAAATGAAAATATCCAGCATGCAAGCATGCATCCATCCATCCATACATACATGCATACATAGTATATCATATCAATTGGGGTTATTTAATATCTTAAATCACAGAAAATAATTCAGAAGGCAAACAAGATAATATAAAAAAAAAGAGAGAGTTAGTTTCTCTAAATATATATCATCTATTTGTGTTACATGTCCATACCAACATAGTTGTCATGTGTATGATTTGCAGTGTGTCTTCCCAGCCAGTGTAGAAATTTGATGAGTCATACAAACGAAATGTTATAGTGTTATGTAAAGATAACATAATAAAAAGGAGAGTTTACAAAACTTTGCTTTGGTTGATTTTGAAGCTTTAGTCATTGAGTTATTCTTTATTCATGTTCTAGGGTTAATTCTGATCTTTACCTAAGATAAGTTGGAGCATCTTACTATGCTAGGTACTGGAAGGAGAATCCTGATTAACACCTTAAACCACAGAAAATAATTTAAAAAAACAGTGTTAAACATTTTCTCTTTGAATGTAGCATTCATTTGCACTATATGCTATCCACAGCAACATATTTATCACAACTAAGTTACTCATAGGATCAGGTGAAGCAGTTAAACATGTTGCAGAGGTAAAATGTTTAGGGAAGGTAGGTAAACAATTATTCCTATTTTGAGAAAGAAACAGTGCAAACAAAAAATAAATTCTCTTCTTGTTAATAGGTTTACATTCACTTTTAATGTTAAACTAATGATTAATCATTTGCATTAAAATTTTATGTCAATATAAATTGCAGGATTAGTAATGTGATGGAGGAAACACCACTATATTGTGAGTTCAAATCTTGTCCAGATCTGTTTTGGTTTCATCCTTCATGAACAATGAAATAAACTTTATTCAGCATGTCTACAATCACATGACTAAAACCAGTAAAAGATAAAACAAGTTGTCTCGCAATCACCCCCAAATTTGTACCATTTGTTTTGATTCCTGGTTGTAGTTATTTCTCTTGTACTATAAATGCCCTTGGGAAAAGTAGGACTTACAACCCCTGAATCCTTAGTTAATAAGGTTGAACACTCACTAAAGAATACCTCTGTTTATAAATACCAGGCAATCACCTATCACACTAATATAGACTGTGTGTGTATGCATATATATCTATTTATTTTATATGTGCATAAGTGTGTATGTATATTTTACCTTACACATGACAAGCTCAGAGGTGCATGATTTAGTGGTTAAGGGGATTCAGCTCATGATTATAAGGCTGTGGGTTATGTCCTTGAGCAAGCCTCTTTATTTCACATTGCTGCAGGCCACTCAGCTTGCGAAAACATGTTGTGCCTGTATTTCAAACGATCAGCCTTGTCACATTCTATTTAAGGAGTGGGAATGCTAAGCAGTGATGTTTATAAATGCAATATTATTACCAGTTTAAATATGCTTATATAGCATGTTCAAATCCATAAGCAAACCATTCACTGTGTTTTGTCATGGAGAAAATTTCTCACTATAGACAAATGGTGAAAATACATCTAAATCAGCTTGCAGGGTCGCCTATCCAGACTGTGAGATGCTAGCATTTTGGAGTGGTTATCTTCATACAAAAAAAAAAAAAAAGAATGAACTGTTGTGAACTGCAAGCTGATAAGAGGAGATAACCACTCCAAAATGCTATCATCTCACAGTCTGAGTAGGTGGCGCTGTGAGCTGATTTAGGTGTGTTTATACAATTTGTCTATAGTGAGAAGTTTTCTCCATGACAAAACAAAATGAATGGCTTGCTTAGTGCTAGGCTACTTGCATGTTAATTTCATGAGGAGGCTATTCCATTGATCAACTGGAACCTTTGTTGTCGTAACTGATGGAGTGCCAGTTGGTTACACATGACAAGTACACACACATATTTGGAATGCAGACATGTTTGAATGGTTAAGAAGTTTCTTTCACAACCACGAGGTCCTGAGTTTGATACACTGCTGGTATAGGACAATTATCTTTACCATAGAGAGAAAATGTAGAAGTCCATTGGGTGGATAGTATCTTTAATACTATCAACTGGTTAAGCTTCAAATTAATAAATACAGTTGAGTGATGAACAACATTTGGTGAGCAATGGAAGTAAAAAAGCTTAATATCCCTTTGAATGTGTTTTATTTGAAGATGTATTAGAACTGCCACAAGTTGCTCGCCTCTGCCTTTTGAAGAAGTTTCAGAGATACGCTAAATAATATACATTTGGAAACAATACAAAAATTAATAATCCTTTCAAAAAAAGGCTCAAGTCCTGAAATTTTGGAGGCGGGGGTTAGTTGATTAAATTGACCTAGTGCTCAACTGGTACTTATTTTATTGACCCCAAAAGGAAGAAAGGCAAAGTCGACCTCAGCAAAATACTGAAAAGAAAATAATAATAATGGCTTTAATTTTGGGTACATGGCTAGTGATTTTAGGGGAGGAGAATAGTCAGTTACATTAACCCCAGTGCTCTTTATCCTACTGATAGTTCCAAGCTTCCAAGACAGCAACTATTTCATTATCATGTGCTAATTAGCAAATTCCAGTGTGAAAATTCTTAAGAAGTAGCTAATTGAACAGCTCCATATTAAAATTTTTTAAAAAGTCACACTTATGAGAATAATTGGTATAATGAGATTGTTTGTCAATAATTATTTTGTTTTCCTAGTGTTCATTTCTGTGAATGGTTTTTACATGTTTTCTTACACTAACACTAACACTAGTTAACATTTACCATTTTGAAAATTAAAATTTTGGAAACATTTTTGCAGCTGTTCCTCTTATTACAAATTACTCTTCAAACAAAGTTGAAAGAAGAACAAATTGAGGTAGATGATTTGTTTAGGGTAATCTTTGAGTCAATATCCCAGTGCCATAACTACTTATTGTGGTACTTATGCTTAGTTATTTTTTTGTTTTTTCCTTACAACTAGCTCAAATAATTATAATAATAAACATTGTTTAATACTAATAATAGCTATTGAATGCATAACTTATATAGTTCGGTCATTCTTTTATTGTTTTCTGACACTGGACTATGTATATACTGGAGTACTGCCTTCAATGGATAGCACCAATAACACTGACTTCAGAAGAAAGGTAAAGAGTAACTGAATAGGATTCAAATCCAAATCATAAAGAGACATAACTAAATACAAAGCATTTAGTTCCATATCCCCCTATTCAACAATCCACAAACCATATTAATATTTGGCAATGGTATCATTTGATCCTTCACCTCTGAAGAGATTGAGGGCTAAAAACCAGTGCTTTAGACAACTCAATCAAAAATCTAAACTTACTGCACTTAACCAGGAAGTGTCCAGCTCAATTTTTTAAACAAACTTTGAACATAAGTCTTCAACCATAGCCCTGGATTGACCAATGCCTTTTAAGCAGAATTTGACGAAAGGAAACTGAGCAGAAGAGAGAGAGAGAGGGTGTGTGTGTGTGTGTGAGAGAGAGAGAGAGAGAGAGAGAGAGA
>NC_068981.1:115019606-115022844 GCF_001194135.2 Octopus bimaculoides | reverse complement strand
GTGTGAGAGAGAGAGAGAGAGAGAGAGAGAGAGAGAGAGAGAGAGAGAGATCATCTAAATCATTTAACACCTGCATTCCATGCTGTATTGAACTTTGGCATGGTCTCAATAGCTGGATGCCCTTCCTAATGTCAACCACTTTACAGAAAGTGCTGCATGCTTTTTGTGTGAGGGCAATGGCACCAGTGAGATCACCAAGTGACTTCAAAGGCAAGATCCTTTGAGAGAGTGCGGGTGTAGTATTAAGGACAGTGGCTTTGTACCAGGTGTGACAGAAGGACAGGAACAGGTGTTTTGTCATAGAGCAGATACAGAGCTACTCCTGCATGCAAGGGAGAAAGGATGGCAAAACTGAGGTATCAGGCACACCTTCAATGTACAAGTAGGCAGACAGAGAGAGAATTAGGGCAGAGAATCAAGAATGAGTGGATGGGTAGATATGTAAGAGCATGAAAGGAGTGTGACAGATGAAATGGGGAGGCGCTAGAACAAATGCATTAAATGGCGAACATGGGTAGACATGGTCAATGGTCAATCTCAATTTGGTGGGGAAGGAGGTAAAAGAAAATAGGAGTGGGTTGGGGGAAGATGGTAATATATAAAAGTGCAGGAGAGGGAGAACAAAAGTGTGTGTGTGTATGTAAATATATATATGTATATATGTATATATATATATATATATATACATACATATATATATATATATATATATATATATATACACACACATATACACAGAGAGAGAAATACAATTGACAAACTAACAATTCATTTACACTATAATATAAAAGATATATATTATAATACAACATAAATATTTTTAAAAACCATATGAAACCAACAATTTGTTTTGACTTATGTACATTTGTTGATTTATAAAAATTCTTATCTATGTATACAAGTGTCTTCAGGGCCTTGGTTCAAAAGACAGATGAAATTCTATGTAAAGGACTGTCAGATTGCAAAAATATACTGATAAACTAAGTAAACTGGGACTTTTTATTTGTAGGTTACTTAGAATATTGTTTATATCAGTAACAATAAATAAATGTGAACAGGTGCAGGAATGGCTGTGTGTTAAGTAGCTTGCTTACCAACCACATGGTCCCGGGTTCATAGCCTCTCTATGCAAGACATAGATATGAAATTTAATAAATTCATATCAATAACGCAAGCCATATGCATTAAATATGTCCCACAGAAGGGAGCCAATACATACAAAAACATCATTCCCAGAGATAGGAGAATACTCATGCGGTGGAGAATAAAGATCTTGAAACGTTTAAACAAACACCTTAATGACAGTGTGAAATCCCACCTGACAGGTACTCTTCGTGATAGAAAATAAACTCAAAATCTCCCATGAAAAAGAAAGAGGAGAAAGAGAAACTTAGCAGTCAAAAATTTAAGAAGAAATCCTGAAACCTTCTACATGTTGGCAAAGGAGTCTGCCTCAGTACGCTATAAGATAGAGCAACTATTTGGTAAAAATGGCTCACTAACTGCAGACCCGGGGAAAATAAGTGAAGCACAAAATAAACAATTCTGAAGTGTTTTCACTTCTCCACTGGAAAATATGCAAATACACAAGCCGAAGGAGTTTTTCAATGTAATGAATCTATTTGGAAAAGAGGCAACAGTCAATTACATCAACATGACAGAAGAGATTGTAATATCGGCCCTTGATGAGATGAGATCAAACTCAGCAACAAGCACAGATGGACTCCCAGCTGTTCTCTTAAAGACATGTGAAAGGGCTCTTGCGAAGCCACTGCAGATACTCTTTCAGAGTTTCCTTGCATGTAGTAAACTTCCCAACATGTTAAAAGTGGGTATAATATGCCCTCTCAATAAAGGAGGGAGCAGAGCAGATGCTAAAAACTACAGGCCCATCTCTCTGACCTCACATGCTAGCAAGACAATGGAACGCATAGTCTGATAAAGGCTGATCATGTTCCTAGAAGAAAACAATCTTCTCACAAACACGCAACATGACTTTCATTCAGGGAGGAGCTGCCTCACACAGTTACTGCAGCACTTTGACTGGGTACTGAAGTAACAGCTAAACCAGTCAGCTGTAGACTTGATTTACCTCGACTTTGCCAAGGCCTTCCACAAGGTTGATCATGGCATGATATGTCACAAGCTGTGAAACCTTGGTATTACCAGGAAACTGGGAGAGTGGCTGCATGATTTTCTGAAGGGCAGGAGTAAGACAGTTGTAGTCAATAGTACTCACTCTGAAGAAACACCAATTCTCGGCAGAGTCTTACAGTGAACTGTACTGGAGCCATTACTATTTGTGGTGGCCCTCTCAGACATGCCAAGATGACAACACTGTGCAGGAAAGTGGCTGGATGGATTCTGATGACATTCAGAAACAGGAAAATGGAAGCACTCCTACTCCTATGGAAGACTTTCATTCTCAGCCGCTTGGACTACTACTCCCAACTATGGTTTGAAGAGAGTGTGAAACAAACTGTGGAACTCGGAGCAATCCAGCACCAGTACACAAAGAAGATGGACTTGGTGCAAAAGATGGGCTACTGGGAGAAGTTAAAGGAGCTGAATCTCTATTCCCTGGAGAGACAAAGAGAGAGATATGTGATGATATATATTTCAAATTTTGGAATTGACAGATATAGCAATCCTCGAACTGGATGGAACTACATCATCCCAAAAATCCTGTCCTCCCCATCTAGAATAAGGACACAGTACTGTAATAGTCTGGGTTTCAAGGGGTTGCAATTGTTCAACATCTTTCCAGGCAACCTTAGAGAACTACATGGTATTGATGCGGAAGTTTTCTATATGAGATACCTGATTAACCCACATTGCGGCAGGAGATGCAAAGAAGAGCAGCTCTGTCCAACTCGCTACATCACCAAAAACAATATATTATACACACACACACACACACACACATATATATATATATATATAGGAAAATAAAGAATGATAATAAGGCAGAATGCTAAACTGAAAGCATATTTTAATATAGATGTATATAAGGAGGATTAAAAAGGATTTCTAACCAGCTTTCATTGCATGGCAAATTTTCAAGAAGAGGGAGAATGAAAATGTTTTCTTACAAAAAAAATAAAAAATAATATATAAAAAAATAAATATACCAATACATTATATTGTCTTTGAGCTTTTAAAGTTCAATGGTAATCCATGTAGATAATAGTTGGAAAAATTAGGATGCATGAGATTGAGAGTTGTGTTTTGTTTAAAA
>NC_068981.1:115010235-115018389 GCF_001194135.2 Octopus bimaculoides | reverse complement strand
GGGTGCGCTGAAAGTGTAGCTGCTAGAATAAGAATAGCCTGGGCAAAGTTCAGAGAGCTCTTACCTCTGCTGGCGAAAAAGGGCCTCTCGCTCAGAGTAAAAGGCAGACTGTATGACGCATGTGTACGAACAGCCATGCTACATGGCAGTGAAACATGGGCCTTGACTGTTGAGGACATGCGTAAGCTCGCAAGGAATGAAGCCAGTATGCTCCAATGGATGAGTAATGTTAGTGTGCATACCCGACAGAGTGTAAGTATCTTGAAAGAAAAGTTGAACCTAAGAAGCATCAGTTGTGGTGTACAAGAGAGACGATTGCGCTGGTATGGACATGTGGCGAGAACAGATGAGGATAGCTGTGTGGAGGGATTGAGGAAGTTTTGGAAATGGAAGGAGGCATTTGAAAGCAAGGGTTTGAAGGTAAACTTCGGGAAGACAAAGGTGATGGTGAGCTTGATAGAAGTGTTATCGAGTAAGGTGGATCCATGTGGTGTATGTAGGAGGAGGGTAATGGCAAATGTGGTGTTGTGTATGAGATGTGAGAAATGGATTCATGGTAAATGTACGAAAAGGAAGAAGGTGACCCCCAAGACTGGCAAGAGAGTTTATTTGTGGAAGATGTGAGAAAGGAGGTGGAGGGCTGCAGGAACCAGTGGAAATGCTATGTGACGAGGTGGAGATGGTGAGAGGGTTTTGTTATTTGGGAGATAAGGTGGATGTAAGTGGCGGATGTGAAGCAATTTTAGCAAAACATATTAAGCAACACTAATAATAAATCAAAAAACATAAAAATAAACAAGCTTTTGACAGTTTTATAGTTATTTCAAAATTATGATGCTATGATGCTAGGTGTTTCCATTATTTTGTCCAACCCCTGTAGAGATATATATATATACATATATATTTATGCATGTGTGTATGTATGTATACATACATACATGTATGTATGTATGTATGTGTGTGTGTATATATATATATATATATATATATGCATGTACACATTTTAGGCTAATTATGTCAGACAGCTCTGTTATATGACTAGGTCAATGGCAACTAAACCAGTACCCATCTATCAAATTAATTTGGTGAAGAGGCTTGTTAAAAAAAAAGAATTAATACAATGTGTGGAAACTTGATATACTTGATTGAGATGGTGAATAAAACACGTAAGATCACTTTAGAAGTGATTGATCCTAGATTCTTGTCAACATCTGTTCTGGAGTTGGGTAAACAGAGTTTCTTATCTGTAGTAGAGCAACCCTTCTGCATTACCCTGCTGCCTGATAGCTGAATTTAGGAAGACAATGGCTAGGTGTACACCACTGTCATTATTATTTTAATGTCCACTTTTTCATGAACACATGAATCAAAATGAATTCACTGCAGTAGACTTTCTATGGCTGAGTATTCTTCATGTCATTTCCAAGCAAGGCAATGTCACCCCAATGGCTGGACATGTTTTCACAGAAGATTTGAAATGAATTACACTGCTTATATAATGACATTCATTTACAACTATCATGTGATGTCTAGACAAGAAGACAGAAACACACATAATATGTAAGGCTTTTATTGACATTGCAGCTGGAGACACTTGCCTGAGGTGCAAGACAATAGGACTGAACTTAAATCCGTGTTTTTAGGAAACAAACTTAACTACACAGCTATGGCTCTCTATAACCATGCCTGCATCCTGAGAGAAGAATAATGTGTAAACTAAATTTCAAAGTAGTTTCTAACATACTGGAATTCTGGCAGCTCTAACAGCTAAGGGAGGTACCAGTGATTTTGGGCCACCCTTGCCACTGGATGTATCTCCTTCACAATTAAGATACTAATGCTAACACAATGTATACTACCACAAACCCAATATAAAGCTGTATGGGACAGCTACCATCTTCTGCAACATATATCATGAATCTCTGAGTTGTCATTGCTGTTGTAGTGATCAGGATATCACAGACAATTGCAATAATGAAACATTACTACTTCCATGGTAGAGTTTCAATTTTCCAATTATCTACACCAGAGGTTCTCAACCAGTTCTTGCCTATGGCCTCCTTTGATTCTTATTTTACTTGGCTGGACTCTCATAGCTTTTGATGTTTAAAAAATTCCATCATATTTTTATAATTAAATATTATTAGGAATTTTCAAAACAAATGTCTGTTAAAATATTTTGTGTACTGTAGAAGTATAACCAATTTATTGAACATAATTTTAATAACAAAATCTTATATGGTCCCCAGTTGAGAACCACTAATCTACACAGATACATCTTGTCAGTCTTGCCATTGAAAAATTTGCATAAACTAGTGACTGGTCTGTTGAAACCTCTAACCAACAATGCTACTGTCCACACACTCTGACATAGGTAAATATCTATTTTGCATCCTGGCATTAAACAGAAAGATCTGCAATACATAATTTCCAATTCCTCTCAATATTATACAATCTTAACTGCAAGAACCAACATTCTTATGCCTAACATAGTTGCTATTTCTCAATATTTCTCTAGCTTATTTCTACTACCAATTTTTCCCCCAGCATGCATCATTCAGCTTATTATTCACATTAAAGTCAATGATGTCACTCAACCTGCCTGAAATTTCTTCAAAAACACCCAACTTGGTAAAGCAAAAAGGAGTAAAAAAACAATAGGGTTATCACAGAATAAGTGCTTTATCAGAGTTCTATGTTAACAGGTCTGACCCAGGGCTAAACAACAACAACCACAATATATACTTGTTTCATTGCCATCCAACATCAGAAAAAAGACAAAGAAAACAGCCAGTAAAATGTTTCCTGATATAGAGTCAAAATAAGAATGAGGAAAGAAGAAAAAGGAAAGAGCAGATCAAGAAAAAAAGAAGAGAAAAAGAAGACCAAAGAAAAAAATGAAAAGGAAGAATGAAAAAAAAAAATAAAAACAGCAGGAGAGCAAATTCAGTCTTAAAAGAGAGTTGTAAAGTTAGGCAAAACTGAGTTTGTTTATCAAACATACAACGTTCCTTTGAACTCTTCTAGTACTTTTGAATGAGTGTATGTGTGGAGAGTGTAATTTTATTTTAAAATCATTTTTAAATTATCAGACAAGCTCAAGTATTTTCACAGCTGCAGTAACAGTAAAACAGAATGTATCTATTCTGAAATGTTTATAACATTTTGTATGCAAAAAAAAAAAAAATCCTATTAAATTAGTTTGGATATAATGATCTAGTACATAGTTATGAATACTTAACCTGTTACATGGAGAGGGAATGGAAAATTTGAAGCAATTACACCATTCTTAAAGCATTAGCATCTTCAAAGTAGGGATGAAAACTGGATTACAGGCCGCATACTAAGAACTTACAATCATATCACAGAACTTGCCTTTCACTTAAAAGTCTTGAGATGAAATTTAATTTTCTTGATTTAAATTATACATTTTTAAATACCTATTTTGATTTAAGACTGGTTCTATGGTTAGGCCTCTCTCCTAATACCAAACATCTAACTATAATGGAGGATGGACATGCAATTTCATTTAGCAGGCTGAGAGAAAGAGAAATAATGTATATTGTCTCAAGAAGTAGCAGTTTTGAACACATAATCATGTGTTAGTAGGCTAGCATTTTAGACACTGTCACCAAGTTAGACATAATATAAATAAATGTCTTTTAGAGCAAAGCAAAAATAAACAAAAAATACTGGATTTGGAACATTTTCATACAACAAAAAATATACAGAAAACTATAATGTAGTGCTAATTATTTTTATATCTAAATTATTAAATTACATTTTTTGTGATTTAGTTTTGTTTTATAAGATTATGTATTTTTGATTAGACCAGTTGAGATAGGTAACAGAAGCAATAACGTGTTATTAAAGATGGATAGCAATCGGTTCAACAGTATATATTAGAATTTAGAAAATATAACATGGACATCAAAATTATATACTAAAATATCTATAGGATCAGAACAGATACTATGTTGTTAAGACTAATGTAAAACAAAGTCAAGTTTACCAATCTACATTAAATTTCTAATAATAATGATGGTAATTGTTGTAATAATAATGATATTAACAATTTCAACATACAAAATTTTGACAATAGCTGTCAAGTAATTAACTTTTATGGTAATAGACATTAGTTAAAATCTGATGCATTCTAAAAGCTCAGGTTAGCCATATGGTGGACACCACTGCTCTTTCTTTATGGTTAAAATGTTACAAAAGTCACAATGAAGAAGCTGAATAGAACTTTAGAATATAAGTCTTTAAAGAAACATTTTCTTATGATTCCAGCTCAACACTTTCCCCTTGCTTGTGCTTTTTAACTCCTTTCACTTTTGGCAGTTCTAGAAATATATACACTACAGTCTTCAGTGAAAGACAGAAGAAACAGTTAAAACTGAAGACATCAGAGGAGACATTTACATTGAACTGCTAACTGAGAACACCAAAGTGACTTCTATCACTAATTTATTGATTTGAAAAGAAGCCTTTGGCTATATTTGCAATGTGAGATTTCAACTTTGATAATAACTTCATCCAAGAAACTCTCAAACAGTGCAAGTTGCCTGAATAACAACAATGCAGATAGCTTCAGGACAACAACTGGAGTTCATAAAGTCTGTAATTTCTCTCAAGTACTTTTCAACATCTGGAAAATCTTTCATGCAAGGATAATATGGGGCCTTACATCTCCATTTCCATCAAAGGATGGCCTCATAAAAATGCATTTTGTTGATGATGTCAACTGAATGGGAAGCAGCGAAACAGAACTCTAGGAACTTACCTCAAGACTGGATAATGCAGCAGGAATATGTGGAATGGGGGTCGATTCAGAAAGGGCAAGATGCCTATCAACAGCCACAGCCAGAATACTGTAACTGACAAATACTGAATGGATAAAAACTTGGAGTGGTCAATCTTAAATGCTTTACATCCACTTTAAGCAAGCATAGCAGCTCAATAAAGAAGATAAAAGCAAGATTTAACTTGTCTAAACAGATTATATGTAATAGCATTCCCATCATTTTTTTCCACAAAGCACAAACTATGTATTCAATGACTTTGATCTTTCTGTATGGGTAGGAAAGTTGAACACTGGCAGTTGATGCAAAACAAAGGATCCAGGTGTTCCAGCACAAGTGCTTCAGGAGGCTGCCAAGCAGATTGTAAACAGAATCTCTGCAGTTTTATCAGACAAAAAGTCAGCAAATAGGTTAACAAGCAGGAACACACCTTGTTATAGTATCACAACTTCCCATCCAAAATCATTCTCCAGAGCAAAAATGAAGAAAGGCAGACAAAGAAAATCTTGGTCTGTCACCGTCAAAATCTCAGTGGCAACTGATGAGTACTGGATCATCTGGAGTAGCACCCCAAAAACAAACTGTGCCAGTAACAATAATGTAATGATGGCAAATAGAACACAAATTATAGATAATACAGGCATCCAAAACATATCTGCATAATTGATGAAGATTAGTAATTTAGTTACAAAACTGAACTTAAGTCTTGGAAGCAACCAGCAATAAAACTAATGACTCTATTCCATTTAACACATTAACACACATATGAAAGAGAACAATTTCTTTTTTTATATGAATGTCTATTAACTTTTTTGTTACTTAACTACCAATAGATGCCTGAAAATATTTGGATAAATGTTACCCATAACTGCCCAAAGTGACCCTATTCATATTTTAATGTGAATTTCAGTGTAAATCTTGTTAAAACATTTATGAAAACATGTGATTGTACTATGTAAACAGTTAAGTTACCCTGCCCGACATTTTACATGATATCCGAGTGCTGCAAATTCTTGGAGATTTTCCCCCCCACTTTTTTCCACTTCCATTTTCATAAATGTTTCACTATGGATGAAAACTGGATACCAGTTTCATTTTGTCAAGCAGTGAGTTTGAATTGGAGGTATTTTTGAAAGAAGACATAGAAAAAATATATGGCAAACATAAAAAGCATGTGTATGATTCTTAGTTGGATATTTCTCTTTCCAAAAGCAAAACAATTCTAGCAACAGTTCCAATAGAGATAAAAAGAAGTGAATTTGCATCTGAATATAGTAAGAATTTAAAAAATAGAAAATAGTTTCTTTAGCTATTTTTTTGGAAGAAATTAGATTTAGCCACTGTCTTTCCAAGAAAATGAAACTCGTAGAATATTTTTTTCACTTTTTCCTTTGAAGCGGTTACTGCAGAAACGAATCATTATGCAGGACATAGAAACAGGGGAAAAAGAAAGTTTGAGGTTTCCCACATACTTGGAAGAAAGTCAAAAATCCGACTATTTTTAGAAATATTAATTTCCCAATTTTTTTTTTTCAAATTTTCCTCATTTTTATTTTTTATTTCCCTGTAAATTAAGATGTGACAAGTTTGGATTAATTTGTATTGTGAATCATTATTATAGGTGTTTCTGTGTATTTATGCATGTGTGTGAGTTTATTTCATTTAGCTGATGACATGTATTTCATTTCCTAATTTTCTTCAAAGACAAATTCCAGGATTTTGTTCTGCTTCACCAATATAGTACAGCTGTCTTATGAGCATTAAGTTCAACTGATAGATAATCCAGTAATTTTCACAAGTCTTCTATATTAAAATTTTGTTGTATGCTCATTGAATAAGCCAATAACTCATTTTTTATGTTGATGCTTAAACAAAATTTAAATAATTTTATATTTTGTTGTATTCACCTGTAATTAGATTTGCTTAAGTACCTTTTGTTAAATGGTGTTCGAAAAATCACAGTGATATGTTGATTAATGAAAAAGTTAGAGTTGTTTTGTGATACAAGTCTAAATTCATGATTATTTTAGAATTTAATTTAAGTACTTAAGGTGTCTATTTTGGTTAGCAAATAGAAACAAAAAGATTAAAGATGTATTGCACACAAAGAAGTGTACATATTAAAACTCAAATAGCATTAAAATACAACTAAAATTTTATAAACATGACAACTTAATTTACTTAAAAAATTAGAAATTGTACTTTTATGATTTAAACCTCATCAAATTCTAATAGTTCAAATACTCAATTTGAACACAACAAAACTGGTATATCTTTATCATGTATGTAAAAATAATGATTATTGTTATAATGCTAAGTAAATAGGCTAACAGAACAAATCTAACAAAAAGAAATATATAGAAAAACATTTTGTTTGCATGGATTGTGAGGTATCTTGCTGTCATATAGTTGCAGATTTGAATTTAGAGTTACTAGGTTTGATCAGACAAAGAAAAAGGAAGCAACTTTATTCCACAACATGCTTATGATCATTATAAGCCATCAGAATATAAGAGTTTTCAAAATATCCAAGTTTCACTGATCCCAAAAAAGAATTACTACAGACCATTATTTATGACTTTATCTGTTTTGAGGTCATATATAAATATACATATATGAGTTACAGAATGGAGTAGATAAGCTCTGGGCTACATATGTTTCATAGTGAGCAGAACCTCAGAAGTGGTAGATATCAAAGTGAGGTGTATACCACAAGCTACTCTTCAGGCCAAGAATCTTCCATGCATTAACATGTACTTCATAAACTTTCATTTAATCAAGATATCCTTGGCCTGAAGACTAGCCTGCAGTATACACCTTGCTTGGATATTTACCACTTTTGAGGTTCCACTCACTATGAAATATATGCAGTGGTGAGCTGGCAGAATCGTTAGCACACCAGGCGAAATGCTTAGCAGTACTTCGTCTGCCATTACATTCGGAGTTCAAATTCCGCTAAGGTCGACTTTATCTTTCATCCTTTCAGGGTCGATTAAAAAGTACCAGTTACACACTGGGGTTGATGTAATCAACTTAATCCCTTTGTTTGTCCTCTCTATATTTAGCCCCCTGTGGGCAATAAAGACATAAATATATGTAGCCCAGGTCTTATCTACTCCATTCCATAACTCTTGTATTCTTATTCGCACACCCAGCAACCCTGGTCGCCTGCTGTGGAATACAAAAAGAACTTTTTTCAGCTTATTGTACTCCGATATCAAAAAATCCACATCTTTCCATCTCAATAAACCACTATTGTCCTTGCAAGCTGTTTTTTATATTTACTACAGATTGCTTAAAGCTAACTATCTTCTTACAACATGATCCCTGGATCTTAGATTTATATATA
>NC_068981.1:115009042-115009853 GCF_001194135.2 Octopus bimaculoides | reverse complement strand
CATGTTATAATTGCATATTTTATTCCTACGTATGTTTCAAAGGATTACAACCTGTGTGATCCATAGGGATCTTTGATATTAAAATTGTAACCTTCTCATCAGGGAAGGTTACAATTTTAATATCAAAGATCCCTATGGATCACACAGGTTGTAATCCTTTGAAACATATGTAGGAATAAAGTATGCAATTATAACATGCGTTTTCTCCAATCCTTAAATTCTTAAATATATATATATATATATATATATATAATAATAATAATAATAATAATAATAATAATAATAATATATATACTGTTGTATACTTCAGACAGCATATATAAGCATAACCAGAAATATGGATTTAATATTTTTCTACTATAACTAAATTCTCATGGATACAATGTTTCCTCAATTTTCACACCATAAAGTATATCATAAAATATCAACAGTTCATGGAAAAAAATGTAAAGGAACACTGACATTAACATGGGTAGCCTGTCAAGATTGTCAAAAGACAAGAATTTGGAAGGTAGACAACAAGAACATACCTAACTAAAAACTTGTTTTATCCTATATGATTCATTCACACACACACACATCATGAGTAACTTTCATTATTCACCATTTTTATTTCCTCCTAGCTGCTTAGTTTAGTTTACATTATCCTTTTATTGAATACATTTAGACATGTTTACATAAACATGAAATAGTAGAAAAACAGCAAGATAGACAAACAAAAGCCTCCATAAAACCTATTTATGTTACTAAAGCCATTAACATAAACCAAATTTACTATAATCACCAAATACAGCTTCTCATATATATATAT
>NC_068981.1:115008060-115009032 GCF_001194135.2 Octopus bimaculoides | reverse complement strand
TATATGAGTCTGTGAAGGGCACAAAAGATCACGCAGATCAAAATACCTTGGAATATATAAATAACAGCATTTGAACATTTAAAAAAAAATCAATTTAAATATTTTAAAACAAAAAAATATTCTGCTAGGAACAAATATGAAATTGCTTGCTATATTTCAACATGCTGTGGTACAAAATGATCATACAAAATGAGCTGAACCAAAAGTTAACATTTAAAATAACAAATGTAAATTTGAGACAAATAAGGGTTTGACATTATTGTGAATTTAAAATACTATCCGTGTCTAGAATTTAGAATATAAATAAGCAATTCAATAGGTTCTATTTAATCAAAGTATAATATTGCAAAACTGAAATTACCATGAACTTTCAAGAATGTGTATAATGAATTTTGATGTTTTGTATATTTTGTCTGAACTGGGAGGAACCTGTTCTTTGGATTTTCAGTGTAAATGCTGACCTCATCACAGAACCAAAGCTTCCACTCACTAATTCAGACAGCATGGTACTTCAGCACCATTTAAAACTACACGCAAACTGATTTCCTACTCTTCCAATCCTGTACAATGTTCATGAAACAACTACAATGATGATTTTCTTTAAAATGATTTTTAATTTACAAAAAGATATCTGGAAATATGTAGTCCAACAAGGATACTTATACAATGTACAGTTTATCATCATTGCTATCACATGTTATATGAAGCTAAAAAGTAAAACATATTACTGATCATAAATTGAGGAGATTCTAAAAATGCATATATTGTCTGAGCAAGCACTTTATTTACAGATGGGTATTGTATCTAATATTAACTAAACATGTACAAGTGAAATACTACAGTCATCTAGGCAACATAGATTGAAGTATGTCACTAAATGTGCGTACAGAATAAAGCACAGTTTGAACACTAGTTTGCAGTCAATAACTACTATGCATCATTGAGGTAGAAAAAGAAAGCAAGAAAGATCGG
>NC_068981.1:114985697-115008000 GCF_001194135.2 Octopus bimaculoides | reverse complement strand
TATATATATATATATATATTAAATAATACAAATTGTTTATTGTGAGTTTATGACAAAAAAAAAAACAAGCATTTGAATAAAAAAAAGTATGGAAAAAAAAATCGAATAAACACTTGGCCATCAAAACTATATGGTAATCATCTATGAAATATGGTAAACATATATATAATAAGGATAAAATATATTTTGTCTTTGTTTTCCTTATTTCAAAACCTATAATTCCTTATCAACAATCATTTGCTTCTTTTTTTAATTCCTTCAAACAGATTATAAAAAAAAATTCACAAAAATATTGTGAGAGATTTAACAAGATAAACTACATACAGCCATTTGGAAAAGTTGAAAATATTATCTAAATAAAAAATATAAAATCTGTACACAAGATAACTTTTTTTAAGAATTCTTTGTACAAATTCTTCCAAGATAAAGGAAGGACTATAATGGATACAATTTTTATTGTAAATTTTACAAATTTTTTTTCTAATTTTCAATTTTTTTCAATTTAAAAACAAAATTAACTTAACCCTTTAGCATTCAAACAGGCCATATCTGGCCCAAATATTCTATCTTTTTTTTTGTTCAAACTGGTCAGGTCCAAGTTCTTACATCTACTATACATTGTCATTCTAAATTCTAAAAATAAACAATCATACCATTGAAATCTCAAAACAATGAGATAATTCACAATTAATTCAAAGCAATGTGAATAAATAAGCATCACACTTGACAGAATAATCTGAATGCTAAAGGGTTTAAACAAAATAGTGTTATGTTTCTCATCTTCCATCAGCAAACTTTGTTTAAAACTACTTGGTTTGAACAATGGGCTAAAAGAAGATGTCAGTTAAATGTTTCCAAAAATTATTGATAATTGTTATAAATACTGATAACAAAGATTAAGAGTTTTTGAATTAAAAATTGCAAACAATACTGACAGAAGGATAAAAATTTACATAAAATTAATCAAGTTATAAATGTTGTATTTTATACTTAAGAGGCAGATGAACTCAACAAATATACAATTTGGTCAATTTTTCCTTATCAATGTGTCTCAAAAATTTTCAATAGCTTTTCACAAATTTTTAAAATCTATACTTGAGACAGTACATAAACAGAATCAGATAATTTCTCTTCAGAAAGATAGGTTTTAGAAAATTTCTACATAATATTTCACAAATTTATAATACAAATTTGAAGGGATATTTTGATAATATCAATAATCAAACATCTCATATAGATGGGTATGTATTACTTATGGAAATAACAATATTGATACCTATTGATAAAAAAATACTTTAAAATGTCATCTGTATCAAAAATTCCAAAACTATCATACCCAGCTTTGAAATTAGGAGTAAACAATAAGCACAGCAGCTTTGGAACTAATGTTTTATGCTTTAGCATAATTGATAACCCATGACAGAAAACGAGATGAAATCAAAATATTGCTGCATATCAAATCAATCATTTAACTTCATATTCATAAAGTTCAAAATATTTGTCGCATACATTTTGAAAATCTACTTTTGTTTGTAAGCGAATTAGTCAGTTAATTTGCTAAATAAATGGATGGGTGGCAATAAGCAAAATGGAATGTTTAAAATAGGAAGTAAAATTTATTTGTTATGCAACCTAAAAATGGGGAAAATGAAATAAATTTGTTTCATAGCTATTCTAGAGTTAATTCAATCTCTGCTTACCTTCACCTGGACTTGATATTTCAACATAGCTGACCTTAATATCAATGCCTACAAGGAAGAAATCAATTTCAAAATTATAAAAATTAGTTTAAATTTAGAATGAAAAATAAATAAAATATGAATGAAATCTAGTTATGTAAATATTCATTCATTATTTTAAATGGCCCAATCAGTGAATAATTTTCATACAAAAAGCTTTATTCCTTCAAAGTCCATCAAAGTCTGGTAGGTAGACTATATTTTGATTTTCATTCTGCTCAATCTGTAGAAAAGGCATAGGTAGAAACTCCAAAAGAAGTACCAGGTATAAGCTATGGACACATAAGAGGTGCAGCAATATCAAAGGAAGATTAACTGAGAAGATAGTTTTTGTGTGTGACAGATGCACAGTGAAGATGTACAGAAAACAGATTCCATCACATGCCAGGGGGAAAACTAGAAATAGTTGATAGCTTCTGTTACCTGGGTGACCAAGTCAGTAGCAGGGGTGGATGCTCTAAGAGCATAGCTGCTAGAATAAGAATAGCCTGGGTAAAGTTCAGGGAGCTCCTACCTCTGCTGGTAACAAAGGGCCTCTCGTTCAGAATGAAAGGTAAACTGTATGATGCATGTGTGCAAACAGCCATGCTACACGGCAATGAAACATGGGCTGTGACTGCTGAGGACATGTGTAGGCTTGAAAGAAATGAAGATAGTATGCTCCATGGATGTGTAATGTCAGTGTGCATACACAACAGAGTGTAAGTGCCCTGAGAGAAAAGTTGAACATAAGAAGCATCAGATGTGGTGTGCAAGAGACTGTGCTGGTATGGTCATGTGTTGCATATGGATGAAGACAGTTGTGTGAAGAAGTGTCACACCCTAACAGTGGAAGGAACCTGTGGAAGAGGTAGACCCAGGAAGACATGTGAAGAGGTGCTGAAGCATGACCTTCGAACAATGGGCCTTACAGAGGCAATGACAAGCAACTGAGACATTTGGAGATATGCTGTGCTTGAGAAGACCTGGCAAGCCAAGTGAGATCGTAGCCATGGCTGATGCCAGTGTCGCATAACCGGCCCGCTTAAAAGTACCCTTCAGTCATCGGGTAATATGATGTACTTGAGAAGACCTGTAGAGTCAAATGAAATCGTAGTTGTGGCTGATGCCAGTACTGCCTGACTGGCACATAAAAAGCACCATTCGAGCGTGGCTGATGCCAGTGCTGGTGGTACATAAAAAGCACCATTCAAGTATGGTTGATGCCAGTGCCGCCTCACTGGCTCCTGTGCTAGTGGCACATAAAAAGCATTATTCAAGCGTGGTCGATGCTGGTCCCACCCGACTGGCTCCCATGCCAGTGGCACATAAAAAGCACCCACTACACTCTCGGAGTGGTTGGCATTAGGAAGGGCATCCAGCTGTAGAAACATTGCCAGATCTGACTGGAGCCTGGTGCAGCCTCCTGGCTTGCCAGTCCTCAGTCAAACCATCCAACCCATGCCAGCATGGAAAGCAGACATTAATCGATGATGATGATGATGGTAGACATATTTATTAATTAAAGAAATATTCCTTCAATTTCAAAATATTTAAACCAGTCAAATGTACTATGGAAATTTAGCACTTAAGAAAGGAGAGGGAAAGCCAGAAATATTTTATTCAACTATTCTAAATAATACTTACTTTTGTTCGACGTTCATATTCCTGACCCATTGCTATAGATTTTTCAAAAGTTGAACTACGTTGATCTATATCTTTAGCATACAATATCTAAAGAAATAAAAGAGTAAACTTAAAGCTGCAATACAAATTAAAACACAAAAAAATTCAAAAACCTTCTAAAAAGATAATGGATATGATAAATTTCAATACTTATACATCTAAAAGTAACTGGCATTAATTAATATCAACTTCAAGCAGCTTACGTTATATACAATTTTCACCAGGTAGTGTGTTGACTTATTTATATATATAACTATATACTTCATAAAAGCCAATGTATCATTAACCCTTTTGTTACCATATTTCTTTCAAAATACACTGCTATTGTTTCAATTAATTTTTAAAATAATGAAGAATTTAGTAAAATATTTTTGTCATTATTATATAAGTGTGGAACAGAAAGTATTGAAGGAAGATTTAAATTTAGATCAGGTTAGAACAAAAGTTTGCTTCATAGAAACAAAGGCAGTCTCAGGTGAGTTGGTAACAAATAGGTTTTGATGATTAAATGTTTCATTCTCTAAAATCAGTTAATCAAATGAATTATTCACTAACTAAAGTATAATATAGAAGTATGACTTCTATGGTTTAATATTTTTTTAAATATCTCTACATACCTATATTAATCCTCAATAAAAGTAACCTAATGATAACTTAGGTAGGCTTTTATTTTCTATGAACATTATAAAACCTTTTAGAGGATTTGTATATACAAGACTTACAACTAAAAAGAAGCTCATTATTTTATATATTTCTGCAATATTTGTTTTATTATTATTATTTCCACTGGTAAAAATTTACATGAATATTTTCTCATTAACAACTTTCCAACACTGGCAATTATAAGGCATGTTAGTAATGGCCCTCAAACTAAGCTAAAATACTAACCAAACTACTGTCATTGCTCAGAGTCAAGTGATGCTGAGTGGAGCAAAAAACAGATTTTGCAAACTGAAACTCTAAACATCTTTTTAATATGACTTGCATTGAAACAATTATTTGAGATTAACAGGAAATTTTTAACAAAAGATTAGCTTACAAATTTAGCATTGTATTTCAATGTAAAGTGCTAAATGATATCATCATCATCGTTCATCATAAATAATAAGCACAAGATAGAATAGAAAAAAAAATTTAAGTGAAGCACTCTCTCCAAACATTTTGCCATGTCAGAATGGGTAAGACAATTTCCAAACATTGCAACACATAATATTGGTGATTAATGGGTATTTGTTTTTACAGCTAAATGCTCTTTCCTTTACTAATTTTTCAAACATGGTGTCAATACAATATTTGTAGTAATTAAAACAATTTGAGAAAATTATGCTAACATACTCTGGTTGATTGTAGCATTGATTGAACACAATCACTACATACAATGCATGCTAACTGAGAGTTTATTTTAAAAGAATCATAATTTAGCTAATGAAAATGATTTGGAGAAAGCTGAATGTTTCTGAAAAGAAAACACCATAATATAAAAAATATAAATATCATAATACCTTGTTGTGGGAGTCTATTCTAGCATTAATTTGCCCATCCAATATCAGCTGCATTAATTCATCTTCCAGATCTTTGACATTTGTATTAAAAGCATCTGCCATTTTATGCATTTCGGCAGATAAATAAGGACTAAAATACTGAAAAAGAAAATAATTATTGTCTTTACAAAACCTAAACCTCCAAATTTTAAGAAAGCAAATCTGAGAAGTGACGTCCGTGTATTTTTAAAAGTACTGACTTAATTTTTATATGCATAGTCTTCTTTTAAAGGTGATATATATGACCCCAAATTAACAACAGGCTGGAGATTGGTAATCAATATATTATTTAGCTACATCTAGATGCATGTAGGTTCATTTTTTATATGCTCATCTATTGCTTATAACAAAAAAAAAAGGAAGCTGCACGTATAACACATAACTTAGAAGCAGCGCTACAAATGTACCAACACACACGAAGTTGAGACATAGCCGACCTCATGAACTTCTCATGAGGAATTTCAGAAGGAGCCTCGTGAGACCACTGCTGAGACACTTCCGAATAAAGAAAAGCCATTGGAAAAGATTATAGCAGCGACACCATCTAAGAATATCTGAAGAAGGAATTGTATTCCGAAATATCATTGGACTATAGATAACTAAATTACAACAGGTTTATAGTCCATTTTTTGTATCATAGTGCATTGTTGTACCATTCAAAACTCTTTATTCTTTATATATATATATATATATATACATATATATTTAGATTTAGATTCAAAATTGAATATGGTACTTATGTTTAGGCACCAGAATATAGTATGATATTATCCAAAAACTAATTACTAGCCTGCTAGCCTTGGCTATGTCAAGATGGATTTTTATGTATTCTTCTTCCCACTTATATTTTAAATGTTGCCACAATTATAATATGTCTATTCTACTGTAATTTTCTACATTTCTGTGCAGCTGAAGATTGCTCTACATATTGCATTTAATGTAATGCCCGCATTACTTAAATAAATGGAGTAGCATGAAACGTGTGTACTGCAGTCATCTTTAAAATTGTGTTGCTTATTTTGATTATATACATATATATATATATATGCATATACATATTCTCTATATAAAGGGTCCTATCCAAACACTAGATCACATCCTCACAAAAAAAAAAAAAAATTATTCTATTTGTGAACAGTTTGTGCATAAAAGATATGCTGGGAGAATAAAAACAAGGCTAGCATCAGTTTTGAACTCAGAATCTGGACACACCAAATTTGATCTCATAAATTATCTTGATGTAGCGCTTTGTGCCAAGTACATCACCTTCATAACAATGATAATATTAACAATGGAGGTAATTCCTTTTATAAGTTTCAAAGTATTAGAAAGAGTAGGAAATTGTAATTGCCATATTTTACTTATTAGTTTTAACAACATGAATTATGAGACTGGATGACAAGATCATCTCATCAGGAATTTACCTCAGGTTTATAATATGGGACACAGCAATGAGAATAATTTATATTAAGAAAAGCAGATAACAACAAAGAATCTTTGGTAAACAATCTTCATATTTTTTAAAGCATACAACAATGCAGCCACCACACCCCCACCATTTTTGATGTGTACTTTTCCATGCTTGCATGGGTCAGATGTGAATATGCTGAGGGAGAGTTTTCTAAGGCTAGATACTCTCCTTGTGGCCAACTCCCACTTGTTTTCATGTGAAGTACATAGTATCAAATAACAAACAGCCTGGACATGTTTTATACAGAGAACTGGAAACAAACAATACTATTTGATGAGTCTTTTGTTTGCACATATCAAGAAGCCTGAATATCCTTTTGCAGTGAACTGCAAGCAACACTGTCGGGAAGCCATTGTTTGCAAACCAGTAAACATGAGGGAAATACAAATTCACACACACACACACATACAGGCTTCTTCAATTTCCATCTAACTAAATCTAGTTAATGTTTTGGTCAGCCTAGGGTTATAGCAGAAAACTCTTGACCAAGGTGTCATGCGGTGGGACTGAGCCCAAAACCACATGGTTGGAAAGCAAACTTTTCAACCATACAGGCATATCTGTGCAAAAATAGTAAATGGATTACACTTTTTTTTTAATAAAAATGTGCACAATAAACTAACACAATGTTCTAATATAATATGTAGATAACTTTTGCAGTAAAGGGCAACTAACAGCAGTAAGATAATTTGGCTGTGTAAAGCTGTCTGAGAATATTTCAACAGTATCTTATAAAGAAAAGTCAAGTACTTAACTACCAGTTGGAACTAAATTTGTTTCCATTACCCTTTGTATAACTTTTTAATAACTAGGCAACAAAAATATCTCAGTATGAACTTTTGTAATAGATAAAATAAGTAGTAAGTATAAGAGGTAAAGAAAATCTATAGGCATACTTCAAGCATTATGAATTCTGACAAAATACTTAAAAACTACGTAAAACTATGAATGTTTATTGATGTGTAAATGTTATTCTATGCAAATAAAGTTACATGTTACAGCTAATTTCATTCAATTTAGTTTATGTGATCATGAACAATTTCTTTGATGTGAGGAGTCTCCTAATTTGATGATCTGAACAAACCAATGTTTCAAATACAATAACATTGTTAAAGATTAGACACTCATACACACCTCTAAAATTTAATATAAACATCCAGAGTAGCTACACACTGATTGAGCTTATTTCATACAGTTAATCTTCCACATTAACAACTTCCGTATCCCAGATTTTTTCCAACAGTTAACCAAGAATTAAAATTACAACCATTATTTATTCTCACAAAAATACACATCCAGGATGTAACTTGTACAGAAAGATCACTTTTTAATTTTACTAACCAAGCTGACCTGTTTAACAGTGAAGGAGGATGGTCCAAAAGCATTGTAGTATGAGTGAAAACAAGGTAATGACAGTTCAGACAATTCATATCTCTGCTGGCAACAACGAGTTTCTTTCTCAGAGTAAAGGGTAAACTGCATAATGTTTCTGTATGATGTGCAATGATTACAAGGTAGCAAGATGTGCACTTTTATGGAGAATATGTAAATGCTAGTGAAAAGTGGAGTATGCTAAGCTGGAAATATAATGCTAGTGCATATGAACAAAAAGAAAAGATGGATGTTAGAGAAATCGGACACAATGGGCAAGACAGAGGAATTCTGCTGATGCACATGGAGGATGTTAGTTGTATCAAGTGTTGAGTGCTCCAAGAGGTTGAACCCATGAATGAAAGAGACCTAGAAGACATGTGATGGAGCAATACACACTAATCTCAAGAAACTGAACCTCACAAAGGAAATGACAAAGGACTACAAAGAGTGGCTACATATGATGCTGGAGAAGACCTGCTTATGCACACAAGAACAGCAAAACACAATAAAATGATGGTCATGACGGTCAGAATATACATCTACATTTGAGTTACGTACCTATTATATTCCAGTTAAGTCTTCATTTACAGTGCTGACAACATCATTATCATTTCTCCTATCATTATATGCCACATCTATGATTTTTCTACTTTTCTCCTGTGAAGCCATCAACATATCAATGGCACTGACTGTCTGTGTTCAATCTCCACCTTCTATTACCATTCTCTATTGTGAACCATCTCTCTCTCCCTCTCCATTACTTGTTCACTACCTTATCATTCACTATTGACAGCCATCACTCTCTCTAACTATTACCTCCTATCACACACAATCTTCCCCTATCATGCTGCTCGTAATGTTTTTCAATTCAATCCCTTCACCAGCAACCAATATGTAGCTGCCCATCACTCTCCCTTCCATTACTACCAACTCTTCATCCTCTCATCTACCTCATTCCCACATACCATTTGTGTAACAAAAGATAGCATCAGATCTGTTTGTATTCAATCCCCATCTATCATCATTCTTCATTATTATTACTAACCATCAGTCTCTCCTGCATGCTCTCATTATCCACTTCCTTGTCACTCATTACAGTCATCATCATAATTTCTCTTCTATTCATCCTTTTGGTCATGCTACTTTGAATGAAGAGACTCTTTGCACTCACCATAGAAAAGGCAACCTTACTACTTGTGCTGATGCCACAGCAAAATGTACCAATACACTCTGTAAAGTGGTTGGTGTTAGGAAGAGCATGCAGCCATAGAGACCAAACCAAAAATTAAACACAAGTAAGATGTTTCTGACTCATCTAAAAAAAAGAGAATCTTCAAATGAGAACAGGCTCAGACCATGATAACTAATTCAACCAATTGCCAACATGGAAAGTAAATAGATGATGGTGATAAATTAATATAGGAAAACAAAGAAATATTAGTTGTTTTCAAACAAAATTATCTGGGATAACATATATATAAACTTTTAATCAAATTATAACTTCTTTTTATGACAAACATGTGAAATGTCACAATTTTTGCAAGTTCAAATTCTGCCAGAGGTATTAAATTTGAGCATTTCTATGTTTTTATACTTGAGATTTACACAACCAGGTAGAGATACCCTCAAATGTTACTTCCAAAATCCAAATTATAATGTTCAAAGTAGCCAGAGACTAACTAAACTTAATTACTAGTCACCTACATCATCATCATCATCTGAGAAAGTAACAGAAAACTACAGAAAAATCTTCTTTGAATTTCACTCTCAACTGAATGGTAAGTGTACAAAATAAACTTTTAAAACAAAACCTTACATTTTCTTTTATCATTCTACGATCTTTGTTCCATCTAAGAATGGGAACTGGCAGGAAGAGACAGCTGGCTCAAATTTGAATACTTGCATGTTTCTTGAATAATTGTATAGTTGGATACTCTTTGTACACCAAACAAATCAACTATGAATCAAGAATGAAGCCTCTTTGCACATAACTTGCAAGAAATAGCAGCCAAATCAACCTCAAATCACTTCCTATCATTTTATATAAAACAGGATGCATTTGATAATGTAGTCCTTGATAAGCAAGAATGTAGGATGGTTACTACTTGAAAGCAAGAAATTAAATAATAACTACAAAACAGGTAAACTGAAAGGGATCATCTGTTAGTACCTTAATCTAATAATGGTTCTATCTGTACAATTAATATTGTAATTTTTTAAGTGAGCAATATTAAATTGTATAAACATTTCTAACATTTTTTAACAAATAATATACTTAAAATCACGCAATATATTAAAATAAAATCATATTTACCTGGCATAATGCTCTGTTCCGAATTTGAACATAAAGTGCTTTTACATGAGGGGCTAAATACATATCCAGTAACAATGTGTTCTAAAAATCAAAAAAATCAATAACAAAATCATTAAGTAGCAAATCTCACAAACACACATATAATAGAAACTAATGAACTAAAACCACTAACTGATGGGTTCATTTCGTATCACTAAAATATTATATATTTTATATTTCTACAACAAATTGTTAATGTTTTCAAAGTAATATGCTCTTTCGAAAGATGATTAACTTTTAGTTCATTGGCCCACAAAAAAATTTAATACAACGTTTCCATACTTCCCATGTGTAAAACAAACAAGGCCCATGTGAAAGGCCAAGCATTGACGTCCTGCATCAGTAATCAAATACTTTAAACTGTGTACATTAAGAATTTCCAGATTAAGCTATTTCAGATATTTACATAGACAAGCATCTATCAAAATTGATAAAAATAAAGCTCAGAAAATAGCAACGATGCACTTACTTTAATCTCATCTAGCAGTTTAAGGCAGGAATCATATTTCGATTGGTAAAACATATGTAAAATATCACGTAGCTGAGAATCAGATTCCAAAAATAACTTAAAAGAGCTGCAATGTAAACAAGATGTTTAATGGAAAATTGATAAAAATGCATAAACTTTATAATTAAAATTCCAGAATAGAGACAATAACATTATTTAATACAGACTAAGGTATACAGTCAAACACACAATTTTCAAATAAGTTTGCCAAAACAATAGTTAAGAGAACATATACAGAAGAATTTTTAAGTGTGCAGAGCACAGTGTATTGAAAGAAAAGTTGGACACATAAGAGTGTGCAAGAGAAGAGACTGCACTGGTCATGTGATGAGGATGGATGAGGACAGTTGCATAAAGAAGTGTGGATCACTTAAAGTGGAGGAAAGTTGTGGAAGAGGGAATCCCAGGAAAACATGGAACAAAGTATTGAAGGCGTATCTCAAAACACTAAGCTTACAAAGGAGATGACAGAGGACCAAGATATGTAGAACACTGCTGTACTCATGATGACTTGCCCACCACAACAGAGGTGATATCCGAAAATCAAGATGCCACATAAAAAGCACTGGTGATGGTGTCGTGTAAAAACCACTCAATACACTCTGTAAAGTAATTGGCATTAGAGCATCGAGCAGTAGAAACCAAGCAAAAATAGACTAAGGAACTTCTAGAATTTCTTCCTTTGTCCATATTTTATCATTAACATCAAGGTATTCCAACAGGCTGCATTCAGATAACATCAATTTCCGTTCAAATGAGAGTATTAAGATGATATTTATTTGAATTACTGAATAGTTTTTTTAATTAAACAATTTTGCACTAAAACAATACAGTTGCCCAATTAAAAAAAAATTTCTAGACCTATCATGAACAGCAACATACATCCTCTGATCCAACCTCTTGACATAAGGGGTTAGATAGATGTATGTTAAGACGTTAAACCTAAACACATCTTGTCATGAGCTTAGCCCCTGTGTAACAACACTTGTCATCTCCACGTAAAGAAAACTAAGCTTCATTAGACAAATCAATGAAAAAATTTATTAGAAGTATATAGAATATTTTCTAGATATATACTTACCTACTAGAGATGACATTTTTTTGAAGTTCTTGTCGATCAAACGAAGCCAAAGCACACAAGGCTCCATAAGTGGCAACATTGCTTGAAGATAACAGCTTGAAAAGTATCAAAAAATAAACCAAATTTAACAAGCATTCAGAAAAAAAAAAAAAAAGAATTCATCTAAGAGGCGTAACTCATGTTAAAGAGAAATAACTCTTGAGAAAATAAAATTAAAGATGGTATAAAATTTTAAACTGAAAACTGATTTGAAAGTGACGCAAATCTTCAAAATAATTCCAATCTGTTGTATTCCACATACTTCTATAAATATGCACGTATCTTATACAATTAATAAATGGTAGTAAAAATAAAAATCAGGATTACACGACAGCAATCTATTTGTGTGTATATAAATACATGCCCATTTATAGATAAAACAATTACCTCAGGATATTTAAAATTATCAAAAGAAGCTTGCAAGAAATTTTTAGCAGCTGATTTGTATTTGCCCGTAGCTAAGTCAGCAAGTCCAGCCGCACATTTCAACTTTGTCTGTACAACTGGATCCACCTCCTTCTGAAAAAAATGCCAGGAAACAATAGCATTTCTCCTTTAAATAAACAATAAAATGACTGAAACAGAAGACAAGGATTAGTAATTTACATAGAATAAAAATTTCTTACAAGGTTCATTTTGAATTGGCCATCCATTTTACTTTTTGTGAATGTAACTCAACATGGAATAAATTCCCTCCTCCCACCAATCAAAATGCTTTTTATAGATAGTAACGAGATCCTGTTGGTGGTTTCCATAAAGTATGATAGTGGTCACCATGTACTCCCTCTCAGGAAGGCAATTAAAAATACAATAAATGAAGTGTATATATACTGGGTCATCCCATAAATAATGCAGTCTTTTTATACTTCTTATATTTCTCAAAATTAA
The DNA here is from genome assembly GCF_001194135.2 of Octopus bimaculoides. Lineage (NCBI taxonomy): Eukaryota > Metazoa > Mollusca > Cephalopoda > Octopoda > Octopodidae > Octopus > Octopus bimaculoides. Next base: position 114,995,341 of record NC_068981.1, on the reverse strand, counting down.
AATAAATAAATTTCGTTTTTTTAATTTAAAATATACTTTCCTTCATTTTCTACAATGCTTTTCCATCTATCTGGCACACTTGTAAGGCCCTTCTTCCAAAATACACATGTCTGTGAAGAAAAATGTTCCTCCAATACTGTTCTGACCTCGTCTACAGAATTCATATATTTTCTGTCCAAATGATTTTGAAGACTGCATTATAAATGATAATCAGATGGGGCCATGTCCAGTGAATATGGTGGGTGGGGCATTGTTTCTCATTCAAACTGCTCCAGCCTTGGAATGTCATTCTCACTGTATGTGGCCGAGCATTATCTTGAGGGAAGAATACCTTTCGTTTTGAAACGAAAGATGATCATTTTCCTTCTAGCGCTGACTTAAGCCAATCAAGCTGTGTGCAGTAGGTCTCCTTTGTTATCATTTGGTTTGGGTTTAAAAGTTCAAAGTGGACTAAACCTTTCACATCCCACCAAGCTGATAATAACATCTTACATGGTGAAGACCTTTTTTTAGCCTGGGGTGCGAGTGTTTCTCCTTTCCCCCATCCACTGTCTTCAGAGCTTGATATTTTTATAGAGAACATATTTCTCGTCACCAGTCACTATTCGGTCCAAAAAAAGATTCATTCATGAGACATGACAGCAAAGAAGAACACACATTCACTCTCTGCTCGCGATTAAACTCAGAAAGTTTGTGAGGAGCCCACTGACCCAATTTGCTCACTTTTCCAATGGTACACAGGTATCGATGAATGGTTGAATGACCAAATCCAAGCTTTTCTGCTAGTTCCTCAACAGTTACGATGGGATTTTGTTCCAACAGGGTTTGCAGGACATCCTCGTCGAAATCTATAGATCTTTCAGGACAAGGCTTGTCTTCTAGGCTGTAATTTCAAGCTTGGAATTTCTGGAACCACCGCTGACACTGTCTTACAGTTATTGTCCAATCCCCATATACTGCATTAATATTCCTCGCACTTTCCGATGCATTGATGCCTTTACTGATCTCATAATGCAAAATATGTTGTTTTGTCACTTCTATTATAGCTTTGAAAAATTGATTAAAATGGAATTGTACACCTCAAAACTTGCACTAAGAATAAGTACATAGCAAATTGCTGCAGGTATTTTATCCTGTCCCCCTCTGACTTTAGTTTATGCAATTGAAAAAACCGCATTGTTTATGGGATGACCCTATATATATATAGACATATATATATATATATATAAGGCAAATAAGAAAATAGAGAGGATATACAATCGACAAACATCAGCCAGTAAAAATTCAATTATATCTATTTATTAAATGATTACAAACGTGTGTGAGTGATAAAAATTAACAAATGAGATAAGTCAATAACTGCATAAACAGATATATATATACATACATACACACACACACATATATGTAGAAACAAATGAATAATAATAGATGTGTGTACAGGTACTAATCCCTTATGACCGTTTCTACCATGAGGCAACAAAAACTTCTAAGTTATTCACGTCAGTGATATACAGGGATGAACAGACACTGGATAGAGTTTGGATAATGGATGTGCCCCTAGGCTTCTTCAGAGGGTCCAAATGTTAGGGAACTAACATATGTGAAAGTCAGTTAAAAAATAGAGTAGGGTAAAATAAAATAAAATAATGCGATAGACATAGTAAGAAGAGTTAAGGTAAGGACTTCAATTAAGGTGTTAATATAATCCATGGTATTCCATCCTGTGGTAAGTAGATGAATAAAGTCACACTCAGGAGGAATTTCCACAGGCTGCGGTGGGTTTAATGCTTTGGTCCATGTTACAGGGGTTAGAGGTCAAATGCTATATCTACTAAATAGCTAAGCGCTATTTAGTAGATATAGCATTATAAAAGGAGTTGGCAGAAATAACTTAGATTAAACCCATTAAGGGGAAGTTTAATACATGAGTATATTAATGAAAGAAAATTGGGTGGTGCCTAAATGCGATGCTTACTGGAGTAAAATGTATGTAAATAGGTGGCAAAATACCTCACCCTTACACACAAAATGACACTATTAAGAGATGTCACTTCAATGTCATTTTTGGTCATACAGTTATTTTCAAAGAAAAAGAGAGCTAATATCAATGATGTAATCTTGATGGTGTCCAACCTTTAAGTACCAGAAACAAAGGGTAGTAACAACAACAGTAGTAGTGGGGATTTTCTTTCCATAGTTGTATGTCTTAAAATTAGTGTTTGGATTTTTTTTTTTTTTTTATCACTGGCTTATTTGCACTTGGAAATAAATTTAGCTTGTGCTTTTAAGCAAAGAGAATTGGAACAATTATAAAATGCAGCTTATAAGGAAGCAATGTAGTGAAATTTTGACAAATCTACTAGATTTTAAAATACATTTCTCTAAAAGCATCAGTCACAAAGCAAAAAAGCCAACAGCTTTACCTCAGTACGTCCAGTAGTGCTCTCTGCCTTCTGTACATAACTGATAACATGTGACCAATTTTCTAAATAGACGCTAACCTGTGAAACAAAGTTAATAGAAACAAACGCAAAAGTCATTTATATGGAAAAACAAACATTTCATTATACAATAAATAAGTGGAGTAAAACATGTCATTTACTCTCTCTAGCAAACCTAAAAGATACTCTTAGATGATGAAATGACAGTCAGTCAAGGAATGCAGCAGTGATTCTCACATTTTAATAAATAATACTACAAATGATTGTTTTGGGTAGGCTCAATAATCCTGCCTGTACAATATTTTAAGATTCATTTATTCCAATGTTAATCCTACAACTCATAAAATTGAACAATTTGGGATAGACTCAACATGTATGAACATATTTCAAACTGAAATCAGTTATTGATCAAATGATAGATTTTGTGGACCAGCAGACAAAACAGCCATAGAAGAGACTGCTCAAATAGTTTGCTAGAAGCAGTAGGAAAGTTATGTTATTTAGTACTTGGAATGGAAATAGTGATAATATGATGATTACTGGCAAATATCAAAATTAACTTTTATTAACAATAACAATAATAATAATGAATTATATAACTAAATTAAATTTCAATAATAATATAGTACATATAGTATAAACTTAAAGTGTTTATCTTTATAGAACACAAACCAATATTCCAAAGGGAAAACAATACCTTGATAACATTGAGACACATGTTCACAACATGTTTTGGACTGGTACAATAATCTCGTGCTCTGGAATAACATTTTAATGCATTACACAAATCACCCATATCAAGATAATGGTCTCCAAGATCATCATTTCCACGTCTAGAATGTGAAGAAAAAGAAAATATGGTGTTAATAAAAAGAAATATTTGAAACAAATATTAACAGGACAAGGAATTATATTTTGTAAAGAAATCATAAATCACTTTAAATAATTAATTATCAGCTACAGAAGCAGCATTAGTAGCAAAAGGCAATCTTTTATATCCAAGTTAACATGGATATATTGTTAGAGTGCCTTAAAAGGACCTCTCATATGGATGCATGATGCATAAAAGCACATATGTTTATGTCATTGGAAGATGAGTATTGTAAGCTACAGGCAGAATGGTCAAATCATGTGATTTCAACCTGCCCGGTTTCATCAGTAGCAGACACCTGGTAGACACATACCAGCCGAATCTCGCTACCAAAAATATACACAATTTCAGTGTCTTTTCCAGCACTGATGTTGCAAATAGCCAGCGGACTTATTAAAACAATTGTCAGTGACAGAAGCAGTATTAATATCAAAAGGAGATCTTTATATCCAACTTAACATGGAAGGAAGTATTGTTAGAGTGCTGAATGCTGCTTTATTTACCTTGAGAGGACCTCTCATATGGATGCATGATGCATAAAAGCACACATATTTATACCACTGGCAGATGCGCATCGTCTACTGCAGGTTTAATTTTTTTAATAAGCCTCTTAGCTAATTGCAACATCAGTGCCTGAATGGGCACTGAAATTACATATACTGCTGGTAGCAAGATTTGGTTGGGTGTGGCTACCAGACATCTGTCACTGAAGCGAAAGGGCAGACTAAAATCACGTTATCTAACAGTTCCAATGCCCACAGCAGATGATTCTCGCTAAATGAACAAATATATTTACAATGTTTTATGCTGATAAATATACATGAAATGCGGCATAATTTTTCAGTACCCTAATATAACTTTTACTTCCATAACTAATATAACTGAAAACTACAAAAATGTTATGACAGTACAGATAAAAATCAGTGAAATGTAAAATTGTTTAAATATCACCATATAAACTGAGTTCTTAACAAAATTTTGATTTCAAATTTTGGCACAGAGCCAGCAGTTTAGGGGGAAGGAGTAAGTCAATTACTCCAACCCGTGCTCCACATGGTACTTATTTTATCAACCCCAAAAGGATGAAAGGCAAAGTCAACTTCAGTGGAATTTGAACTTAGAACGTAAGGGCAGACAAAATGCCACTAAGCATTTTGCCTGGTTTGCTAACGATTCTGCCAGCTCACCGATTTAGTTCTTAGTAAAATATTACAATATATTATGTGACTTCCTAAATGTCCATTATTATATTTATATTATAGTTATGCCCTAATTTTATACAGTTTGTACACTTTTTCCTTTGTTTAAAGTTTACATAGACCTATGTTGGTATAAAAGCAAAATAGTCATAAAGATGAATGATTGGGCTGAATAGAAATATTTTCAAAATTTTCGACTCCAATCTGTTTCTGAAAATTATCATTATTGCTATTGTTGTCAATACCATAGTTTAAAACAACTTGTTAATATATATATAATACACCACATATAATGCATAGAGTGTAGTATTATTTGACACAGGGAAGCGACAAGTAAAACAATTAGGACTGGACTTGCTCATGGTCACATCTGAAAATATAAACTGATTTGGAATGCTAGGGAATATCAGCACTACAAAATGTCCTTTGCAAAATGACTGAAGTTTCAATAACGGGTCTATCTAGCTGAAAATAAATACCATGTGTAGGTACTTAGCAGAAAAGTGAGTTCAAATCCTCCTATGGGCTTGAAGAAAGTAAAAAGAAATCACACCGGGTTGTTTTCCTCTTAATCAATACTGTTGATTTCATTTTAAACAGCATTTCAACAATCTAATAACTTATACCATATACCTTTTCTGTGTTTAACTCCTTCAGATGCTCTAATTAATGAGAGAGAGAGTGAGAGAGAGAGAAAGTGTGTGTGTGTGTGTGTGTGTGTGTGTGTGTGTCTCTCTCTCTCTCTCTCTCTCTCTCTCCTCACTAGCCTTGAAATTCTGTGTTTGCTGCAAATCAAAGTATTTTCATTTTCAATATTCTGCAAAACATGTTTGGCTACGAGGATAAAATTACTTTGCTTGGAAACAATTGAGAAGACGACAAGTAGAGCATCTGACCAAAGAAAATCTGCCCCACTAAACTCCATCCAACCCAAGCAAGCATGGAAAAGTGAACATTGATGATAAAAATTCAATGTATAAAATGTTATGTCTTACCTTATGCTTTCTTTAATTGAATTACTTTTATAATTTTTCAGATCGGTATCTAATTTTTCTAGCTTGAGCTGTGCTTTCTTTATAGTCAATTCTATCCACATATTATCTAAAGGTGGTACACTTGATACAGCATCTGGTAATGTAGATGGTCTGAAACGATAAGATTAGCAAATCTTAGGTAGAATCTTGAAGACATTCTGTGCAATAAATTGAACACACTTCCGTACATTATTGCACTAACCTGTCTATTTTGAAAAACATTTTACTAACTTCATGGTATTTTATTCATTTACTGGTATGTCTTTGGACTGCATGAATGAGGGATAGATGTCAGTAGGAAGTGGTTCAGGGGAGAAGGAGCAATGACAGGTAGCAAAGAAAGGGTGATGTAGTAACAAGTTCTGCTTTCATTAATTACAGCAACAGTTGGTAGAGAAATGATGGAGAGAAGAGTGATGTGAAAGACAAAGAGAGGAAGAGTAGCAGGTATAAACATGACAGAGTCATACTGAGTGTGGTTCTGAAACGTGTGCATACACATTATGTTTCTAGCTTCCATCATTACCACCACTGTAACACTGCATGTCATCTTGATTCTTTGCCATCTTCTTCATCCTTAGATTAGTCTTCATTCCATGTCATCCTGTCTCATTCTTCCACAAGTTCCATCACTATGTAATGAACATTTCTTGATACAACTGTCCTTATCCATATGTATCACATAACTAGACCAACGTACATCTGATTCCTCTTATGCAGTTTTTCTCTCAACAGGTTTGTACTCCATCTTTCAAGCACACTGGTATTGCACATACAGCTGAGCATGCCTGCTTTATTTCTTTCTAACCTCTGAAGGACCTATGCATTCAGGGCCTACATCTCACTATTACGTAACATTGCAGTTTGTATACAAACATGAATCTGCCTTTCACTCTGAAAGAGAAATCTTCTTAGCAACAGAAGTAATAGCTCCCTGAGATTTCTCCAGCCTATTCTTACTGTAATTCTATATTTTCAGAACAACCACTTCCACTGGTAATTAAGTTACCTAGGTAACCTGAGATCCTATTTCCCATGTGCCCTTTAGACCTTATTGCTCCTGTGCATATGCCATATACCAAGACTGTTTTCTATCAATCTGCCAATGATGCCATTGTATCTGGATACATCATATGGGGTTCCTACCTAACTCTTTTCAACATATCAAGTAAATTCATTTTCCCAGTAGAGACCTGACTGTCTTTTTACAAACTAATACTTTAGTCTTTACTAAGTTAACTTTGAAACCTTTTGATTCCAAGTTTTGCTGCCATGTTTGGAATTTCTTTTTTAATCCCAATATAGATTCCCCCTACCTGCCCCGACTCAGATGTATCATTGGTGACACCTCAACTCTACCCAATTTCCACAGTTGTCAGTCACCTACTCTTTCCTCTCCCTTATATTCTCTACCTACCATCCCTCAACACTTTCCAGAGGTCACTCTTATCCTCTCTTCTACAATGTGAATAGCCATGTAACTCCTCTAAAGCAAGAAACTTGTTGTTTTGGTCCCCTTCTCTTACACTAACCCATCATCCCCAAACAAAAGGTTGCCTCCCTCACAACTGCAATCTCACTCAGTCATACAGAGTACATAGTGACCTCATTTATGCTGGTGCCACAAAAAGGCATCCAGCTGTAAAAATCAAAGCAATCAATGGAGTTTGATGTAGTCTTTGCACCTGTTGGATGCTGTTAAATGGTCTGACTTATATCAGCATAGAACATAAACATATAATGATGATGAAATACATACATATATACTCTCTCTCATACACACATGTACACATACAGTAATAATAATAATAATCCTAGGATGGAATTTATAAATATTTTAATATTTTAATGCATTGTTATGCACATTTCCACATATGATGCCTGTGTACAAATGGCTATACTCCATGGTAGTGAGACATGGGCTCTGAATGCTGAAGACATGCATAGACTGGAGAGAAACGAAGGTAGTATGCTCCGTTGGATGTGCAACATCAGTGCACATATACAACAAAGTGCAAATGTATTGAGAGAAAGGTTGGGCAAAAGAGGAATCAAAGGTAGCATGCAAGGGAGAAGACTACATTGGTTTGGACATGTGATGCGTATGAATGAGGACAGCTGCATAAAGAAGTGTCAATCACTGAAAGTGGATGGTACTTGTGGAAGAGGGAGACCCAGGAAGATATGAGATGAAGTGGCAAGGATTGATCTCAGGAAGCTGGACCTCATAGAGGAAATAACTATGGCCCAAAATGTCTGGCGATACGAAATTCTTGAGAAGACCTGCCCACATCAGCAAAACTGAATTCTAGAAGCGCTGTGTAGAAAACTTCTCACACACTCTCTACATCCCTTCTCTTCCTCACATTCTCGCTTCATGTACTATGGTTACCTCCCACTCCCCAATCTTGTCCTCTTGGCCCAGTGCCACTATATCATTGCTCTATGCTTACCCCAACCTATGTGTTCTAACAACATGCCTTGTCTCACTCTATTATTACCATCCACTAACCCCCAACCTGGGTGTTCCACCCATACATAACAAGAAAACTTTTCCCTCACCCTACCCCAACAAATTAATTTACATATCTTCTCTTTCTCGCATTTCCTCCTTCATTCACTATGCCTAGCTCTCACTCCCCAATCCTGTCCTAACACCCCTGCTCCTCTTTTTCACTGCAATCCAGTAGCCCCTCCAACTCTATTTATACCCAGGTCTTTCGCCGCTTACTCGCACTCTTTAATCGCACTCCCTTCGCAATATCAGGTTACTTATATTATGGCATTTGAACCTCAAGGTTATGCCCTGGCACTTGTCACTATCTGTATCTCTCTCATCCTTTACTCAACCATCTCATTTATACTCTGATCCCCGTTCCTTGTGAGTATGCCTGGTATTTTGCCACCATCTCCATCCTGCGGTCTCCCTCTCTCTTTCCCTCTGCTGCACTTCCCTCAAGCCAGGCAACCATGTATTTTCTTTGCGGTAGCACACCTGTTTCTGTCTTCATCCCTGAACTTTCTCTCTCCAGCTAGGTAACCTTGTTCTTCCTTTTCAGCAATACACCTATATCTGTCTCACTATAACCTTTTCATCATCACCTCCTCCTCTCTTAAAAGTTTTTGTCTTGCAAGTACTTGGTGACCCCGTCAGTGCAGGTGCCACTTAAAAGCACCCAATCCATACTGTGAAGTAGTTGGTGTTCAGAAGGGCATCCAGCTCTAAAAAAACTTGCCAAAACTGACCTTGCATGTACTTGTGCCACCTAAAAAGCACTACACCTTACCTGTGCTAGCATGGAACACGGACGTTAAACGATGATGATACATACACACACACAAAGCCAACCACGATACCCAAAATTCCCAATACCAGAATTCTACTGATAGAGAGCAGCTTTAACAACCTACCTCTTCCCATAGTACTTACACATCATGTATCTGATACAGTCACTCATAACAGGATCCTACAGCTGATCCACCTAATAGGAGTAATAAAATCAAAGGATGCTTTTCAAGCAACTGTAATTAGGAATACTTATTGATAACAGATGTAAACAGCACTTATATAGCAAGCGATGGAAAATGGATGATGACAAATAGGCAGAAAGGAGAAATATAGCCAGGTGTGAGAAGCCACAGTAGAAGCTTTTGTATTCCTTACAGGTAAGAAGGCACGTGGTTCTGTGGTTAGGGCATTTAGCTCACGATCATAAGTTCATGAGTCTGAAACTTGGCAGCACATTGTGTCCTTGAGTAAAACACTTTATTTCACATTGCTCCAGACCACTGGAACACGTAAAAGCAGCCACTACACTCTCGGAGTGGTTGGCATTAGGAAGGGCATTCAGCTGTAGAAACTCTGCCAGATCAGATTGGAGCCTGGTGCAGCCATCTAGCTCACTAGTCCCTAGTCAAACCGTCCAACCCATGCCAGCATGGAAAACAGACGTTAAACAATGATGATGATGATGATATAAAACAAAACTTAACCACTTCTAACATTCTATTCTTTCTAAACCAAATAATCATGTAAATTAATAAAACCTAGTCATTCCCAACATTTTTTATTATCTCTTTTATACTGAAAAAATCC
>NC_068981.1:114983366-114985480 GCF_001194135.2 Octopus bimaculoides | reverse complement strand
AAAGTTAGTATACACAAAATTTTGTAACATTTTTCTAACCTAACGATTTAAATATATTCTTTAACCATATAACACAAGTCTTCTGTAGTTTTTTCACTCTATTTTGTTTATTTATATATATATATATATATATATATATATAGATGGATGGATGGATGGATAGATGGATATTTGTGTGTGTGTCTGTCTGTCTTTGTCCCCCAACACTGCCTGACAACTGGTGTCAGGATGTTTACAGCCCTGTAACTTAGTGGTTCAATGAAAGAGACCAACAGAATAAGTAACAGGTTTGAAAAAATAAAAAATAAATACTGCAGTCAAATCATTTGACTACAAAAGCTTCAAGGCAGTGCCCCAGCATGGCCACAATTTAATAATTGATACAAGTAAAAGATATAAAATAGAATTTATTAGACACGTTTTTAACAAAAAATTATATTAAATAATTCTGTAAACAAATACATGCTATTCCGTGAATGCATTCATTTTATATACCTGAAATGAATGCAGAATTGGTACATCTCTTTTGAGATAACATCAAGCTTACATTCAACTTACAAATACAGAAACATTTCAATTCTGCCAGCAATAAATTCTACTTTTAGACTTCACAATTCAGTAAATATAAAACTACAAATGATGTTTGGTAAACTTTAATATACTCACATGTCTTGGAGACGTCGATGTATCTGTTGATAAAGACTAGTATCATGTGTTATTTGGACGTAAGATAAAGCCATGCGAAGGGCTTCCATTTTTAGTGATGGACAATAATCAGCAATGAAAATAAGTCTGTTGAGGCGAGCAATTCCTTCATATTGCTTAGCATAAGAATCGAGATCCTGAAAACAGTTAACAAATGTATTTCTCAATATATATGTAATACACTGGAAGCTGTTATAATCTACAAAATATGTGTTCATTGATAATTGATAAAATGCCTACAAGTAAATGTAAGAAGATAAGATTTTTTGAAATATTCCTTTAAATTATTTCAGTTCGTAAAAGTTAACACAGCTTAATGAAAGCTTTCATTTAACTCTTTTGTTGCCAAAATTTCTGTTATATACACAGCATTTGTTTTAATTAATGTTGAAAATAATGAAAAATTTAGAATAATAATTTTGTCATTATTACTTAGCTGGTGTTTGGAACTTAACATGAAATATTGATGGTAGGCTAAATTTAATTTAGATGACTTTAAAACAGAAAGTTTGTATCATAGAACCAGGGGTGGTCTCTGATGGATTGGTATCAAAATGGTTCATAACATAAGAAGTTTCCTTCACTAAACACTTTCATAATGATTTGGAAGATTTTTGAGCTTACTGTGTTGTTGATGCACACGTTTTTGATCTTACTCAGTATCATTGATAAGATAAACATCTGAGTGAAAATATTTCCTGTATCTCTTAACCTCATTAAATGATATCCAGCATAGTCATTGGAGAAAATATGTGGAAAATACCCTTTCATAATCATGCACAAGTATTAGTGGTTAGGCTGTTGCACTCATGATCACTAGATCGTGGGTTCAATTCCCTGATTGGGGGGTACATTGTGTTCTTGAGCAAAACATTTCACTTCACATTGCTCTAGTCCCCCTTTTGATCAGTGTGGAATGTTGGCCTGCTTGCCTAGCCTGCGGAGTGGCTTTATTTGAAGGCTAAAACAATGCAAAACACATTGTGACCAGCAATGTGTAACATCTGATAGCCTGGTCGGTCACGTGATAATCATACACATCTGAGTTACAAGTTACTGGACATATGCCGTTTGAGTAAGATGCATTCCCTATAAGTATAGCAAGATAAATAATTAATTTTAATGCAATTTACATTTCAGTTTTACTTTTAATACAGCAATAGGGACAAGGCTAGTTATGAGATAAATAGGTTTCATTAATGTACAATGAAAATATCAATTTCTTCATAAGACACTCAAGAACACTTTATCTCTATCATTGATGAAATGAGCTTTGAAGTGAAGGTAATTTTTTTTTTTTGTGTTTTTTGATAGGGAAAAAGAGTATTCATTGCCTTGTTTATTTGACGTATATTCAGACAAACGGACGCGATGTTGTCGTAGAGAGAGTGACTGTAACATCTGTCCAC
>NC_068981.1:114977646-114983356 GCF_001194135.2 Octopus bimaculoides | reverse complement strand
GGTGACACGTAAAAGCACCCACTACACTCTCTGAGTGGTTGGCGTTAGGAAGGGCATCCAGCTGTAGAAACTCTGCCAAATCAGACTGGAGCCTGGTGTTGCCATCCGGTTTCACCAGTCCTCAGTCAAATCGTCCAACCCATGCTAGCATGGAAAGCGGACGTTAAACGATGATGATGATGATGATGATGATACGTCCTCTGCAAAGCAAAGTTTGCTGCAAGCAAAATGACCCTTCCTCTTAAGACAGCTTCAATTTCTAACTAGCCATACTAACAGCCAAATTTTTTGCCAGTTATTTCAAACTACCATTGTAAAACTGTCTCATAATGGAGCAAACACAAGCCCATTTACCATAAGAACTCTAGCAAGGTTTCCCCTGATAATTAAAGAGCCTACCAATGATTGGCATAATGAGTCATTTTAATAGATGTAACACCTCCTTACATCATGGAGACACATGGTTTTGAAGTTGTACAGAAGGTGACCCATTTTTGAAAATGGGGGCTTTGAACAAACCCAACACTATATGCAAAAGATTCTGCCTTAATCACAGAGAAGACATGGACTCAGCAAACTGCAGTAAACAAGGCAAGCAGTCTAAGAGCAGTAACTCTGAATAGAAATTGATACAATGCTGAGGAGAGACTAATCTTAGATAACCTTTCAAGTGTTAGTGGCATGATAAAATGCATCTAGTTCATTCTATAAAATTGTTGGTGATAGGAAGGCTTTTGACTGTAAAAACTATCAAAAATGATCTTCACAATTAGAAAATCCACCAACTGTATCAACAGATACTAACATCAAGTTAGCTATTGCAGAAAACAGTGAGGTAGCTAGGTGTGAGCACTCCTCATCCACCATCAAGTGGCCCCTACCATCTCTCTTCCTAATAAGTGAACATTATGCAACCCATCCACTATCATCCAAATCAGCAGAAACTTCTCTTTTACTTTAAGGTGCAAAACTTAAGGGTTAAATACATCAACATCAGCACAATGAAGAGTAGGTCTGGATGTACTAGAATGAAAGCAAGACATGAAATAGACTGCTCACAGACAAGTAACACCAATACAAATTCTTTTAAGTAGGTAAAATGCTAGAATGAATGGAATATGTATGATGTTGGCAGAAAATGGATCAAGGTAATCAGAGGTAATCAGAGAATGTAACAGAACATTTAAGGTTAGGTGAGTCTTAGGCAACATGATTAGCCTAACATACACCAACAGTCAAGATTGACAGGTGAGCAAATGGAAGACAGCAACTTCTTTATCATAGAGAGTGGCTTCAATGGACATAACTGACAACATCAAGATGGTTGGTTACAGAAGTGTTCATATAGGTTTGACCATGATACAAAGATCAGTACTGCTATGAAGCAAATCTGAGCTTGTACCACAATACAAGGAAACAGTATAAACAGCTGTTCTTTTTTGATGCCCAATGGACAGCTTAACATAGACTAGTGATATTAGACCTCACAATTAGAGAAAGCTTTTGACAGAGTATCAGACTCTACAGGAAGCCAGTTTAAGAAAACTGGCTACTAGTGACTTGCTTGCTAGAGTTATATGAACTATGTATAAGGGTGCTGTCAGCTGAGAGCTAGCAACAAGTACAATGAAGAATTTGGCATGCAGTTCTCCAGATCACAAGAGAGTAGTTCAAAACTTGTTCAGCATAGGAACTTCTGTATGCTAATGCCTCGTTCTTACAGCAGTAGTATATATTGAAGAATTACAAGTCTCAGAGAATAGAAGCCAAAATGTAAACATACGAAAGTAAATTATTTTAGTTAGCAAGTAAAAAATACTGCCATCTGGGAAGTGGTTCAGCTTGAGAGTAGGTAGAAATTCTACAGGGTATGCCTAATGTATACAATAGGCAAGCGAAAGATACAGGGGATCACAAATAGGCTGACAGAAGAGAAGGAACACATATGTAGCAGATACACAAGAGCAGGTAACAGCTAGAACCCTCATGAAATGAATTCTTTCAGCTGCTGGAAGGTAAAAGTACAAAGAAGAAAGAGATCGAAAAAGTTCAAGGAACTATTACCACTACTAGAAACAAAATGGTTTTCTTTCCAAGTGATGGGCAGATTGTATGATGGTTATACACAAAATATGATACTACAAAGAAACAGAAACAAATGAAACTTGAGGAATATAAAGGATGTGCAAAGACTAGAAAGAATAATGTGAACATGTTCTGCTAGGCATGTAATTTTAGCAAATATGAATAGCGAAACAACGATAAGGAGGGAGGAAAAATGGGCATCAGCACATGAACAAATATGTGAATGTAGGATAAAAGTTGGTAGAAGCACCAAGCAATCAAAGTGAAAAGAACCAATGTAAAGAGCCTAAGCAGTGGAGGATAATCTCAGGATGCTAAATTCATGAAGGAGACAAGTGACTGCAGCATGTGATGAGAAAGTGTGCTGCAGAAACCCTGCCAATACCAACAAAGCAAAAAGGGGATAAAAAGGTAATGAAGACTCAATTTTAGAATCTAAGACACACCTTTATACATTTAACCAATATTGTAATGATCAGAACAAATTTGAGTTCAATACATTATGAAGGTGGTGAGCTGGCAGAACCATTAACATGCCAGGTAAAATGCTTAGAGGCATTTCATCTGTCTTTTTGTTCTGAGTTCAAATTCTGCTTAAGTTGACTTTGCCTCTCATCCTTTCAAGATTGATAAAATAAGTACCATTTGAGCACTGAGATCAAAGTAATCGACTTACTCCCACCCTTGAAATTGCTGGCATTGTGCCAAAATTTGAAACCAATAATAGAATATTATATTTACTAAAGAAATGCACTACCCAAATCTTTCACAACAAAATTTATTTCTTTTTAATCATTTAGATACCCATTCATAAAGTTCAAGAAGAATGTTTAAAAACTATGTCATATTACCAAAGTTGTACTTTCTACAATAGCATGGTCATTTTTTATATTCTCATTTTCTTCAGGAGAAGCATCTACTTGCATGGGTTCATCAAGAGATGGCTGAAAAAAAAAAAACCAACAAACAATAATATAAAATCATGTTTGAAAATGCACATACTACATCAATAAAATCCCTTTCCACAAACACCAACAGAAATGGTTTCATCATCATCATCATCATTTAACGTCTGCTTTCCATACTAGTATGGGTTGGACGATTTGACTGGGGACTGGCGAACCAGATGGCAATACCAGACTCCAATCTGATCTGGCAGAGTTTCTATTGCTGGATGCCCTTCCTAACGCCAACCACTCCAAGAGTGTAGAGGGTGCTTTTTACGTGCCACTGGCACGAAGGCCAGTCTGGCGGTACTGGCAATGGCCACGCTCAAATGGTGCTTTTTACATGCCACCGGCACGGGAGCGAGGCCGTTGCTCTGGCAGTGATCCCACTCGGATGGTGCTGATTTATTTAATAATTTTCCAGAATTCTTAATTCAAGATGCAAAATAGAATATAAGTCAAATAAAACAGTGCATAACATAATAAAATTTAATTGAATAAATGAATGGACATACATATTCACACACATACACATAAATGAAAACTTTATGTCAGATCAACTACTAATATCATGTACTGATGAATGTTCATGACAAAAGAATAGCTTTCATACTGTGAAAGGTTATTTTGGTGATGATAGAATAAAAACTTAAAAAGACAGTAAGCATGAAAGATGTTTCAAGCTATAATGTAATCACAAATGTCTTTCAACTAGTTTCACTACCAGAAAGTCTAAGTGTTCATTAAGCTCTATCAAAATCAGCCTTTTGAAGCCACCCAAATAAAATGACATACAACCAATAGAGTTGAAAAAATATCTCCCCAATTCCCCTAGCAAGATAATAGTATCTTGCCAGTGGTGTTATCATCTATTCAAAGAAAAGAGAGATTTAAGGAGAAACAAAATACCCATCTCAAAACTTTCTCAACAAATTAACACTCATTGTCTTCACAACTCATATAAATCTAGCAAATATGACAACCAGTTTATTTCTGTGAAATGTATATACTACTCTCCTCAGCAGCAGTGGCATACATGGATTTGTTTAGTGACAAGCTGCTTAAAAATCACACAACATGGTATGTTCCAACAGTTAAAATTACATAAGATAATTTGATAATTTCCATTCATCATCATCCAGTGTTTTAAATCCGGGGTTTTGTCCCTGTTAACGGGGGTAGCCAGATCTACCTCAATGCCATAGCAACTGCCCTCACACCATCTTGCCCGGTTTTGGGTATCCTCCCTTCTCAAGCCAGCCCTCCCAATTTACCCACATTTACCTCAAACTCAAGCTCCCTCCTCATTCCTCCTCAACACATGCCCATACCACTGCACTCCATTCACTCCTGTCAACCATTCCACAGATTCTTCCAGCCCCAGTATCCCCATCAAGTCCTCAGTCCTCCTCTTATCAAACAATTTCACACCACATTTCTCTCACCATTGTTCTCTCGGTCATTCTCAAAACTGCCATCTCTCCCCACTCAGACACCATGTCTCACTCCCATACAGCATTGCAGCTTTCACACAACTCCTATAGACACTTCTTTTCATCTTCAATGAGAATCTTTTCCCATAAAACAATGCTCCACATTCCCTGAACTTCACTCAGCCAAGTCTCACTCTTGCTGTCAAAGCTGCTTCACATCCACCCTGTCTCCCACACAACAAAACCCTTTCACTATTTCTACCTTGTCACATATATGTTTCCTCTGGGTCCACCAGCCCTTCAGCTCCTTTCTCACATCTTCCCCAAATAAACTCTCTTGCCTGTCTTGGGGGTCACCTTCATTTCCGTACATCTACCATGAATCCATTTCTCACATCTCATACACAACACTGCATTTGCCATTACCCTCCTCCCACATACACCACATGAATCCATTTTACTCACTAACACTTCTCCTTCCACCCCACACACCATTACCTTTATCTTCCCAAAGTTTACCATCAAACCCTTGCTTTCAAATGCCTCCTTCCATTTCCAAAACTTCTTCTTCAATACCTCCATTGTCTCACTCATCAGAACAAGGTCATCAGCATACAGTATTTCCATTATCAATCCTTCTCTTGCACTCTGTCACATCAACCACTATTGCAAACAACAATGGTGACAGCACAAATCTCTGATGGACGCCAACTTTCACCGCAAACTCCTCTGACATCTTTGATCCAATTCTAACTCGTCTTTACACCATCACTGCTCTCACTATTACCTCTAGTACACCTTTCTTCCTCAATGCCCACTCAATCACCTTCCTTGAAGCCCTATCAAATGCCCTTTCCAGATCAACGAAGTACATATCAACTTCTTCTCCTTATCTCAGTATTTCTCTTGCAATCTCCTTGCAATGAAGACTGTATCTGTTGTCCCACTTCCTGGCATAAAACTAAATTGCATCTCGTCCACATCCACCCCCTTTCCAAATTCTCCTCCCCAACACCCTTTCCACTATCTTCATTGCATGCTCCATTCTGTTGTGAATTTTTTTATTCACTGATCACAGCAAATAACTAAGAAAACAAGAAAACAGTTTTTTTTTTTTTTTTGGCTTTACTTTGTGCAGTTTTCTGGTTTGGAGAAAACCTAGTATTATGGAAGAAATAATGCAGATGGCAGCCAGTTTCTTGAGAATAATTTGGCATAATTCATTATTTCAAACACTAAGTATAC
>NC_068981.1:114974014-114975327 GCF_001194135.2 Octopus bimaculoides | reverse complement strand
CAATTTCAGTGACAAGAAATATCAATAAACATTTCATTCTTCCCTTGACTGCACCTTTCTCTTGCATTTTCGATTAACATGTTTCCTGTGTTAACATGGCTTAGACAGAAGTAAATATTAAGGCAAGATTTTTATGACTAGATGCATTTCTTGTCACCAAACTGTTTTCAGGCAAGGGACTTTTTCAGAAGAATTTGAGAGCATATTCAATGAACAATTTCAGTGACAAGAAATATCAATA
This sequence comes from Octopus bimaculoides, assembly GCF_001194135.2. Taxonomy (NCBI): domain Eukaryota; kingdom Metazoa; phylum Mollusca; class Cephalopoda; order Octopoda; family Octopodidae; genus Octopus; species Octopus bimaculoides. The sequence continues at coordinate 114,975,086 of NC_068981.1, read as the reverse complement.
AACATTTCATTCTTCCCTTGACTGCACCTTTCTCTCACATTTGGACACCAATTTTTTAGCTGTCATCATTATCTTGGAGATTTTCCAAGTGGGCTCTTCTGATCTCTTGTAAACTACTTGACAACTGCAATAGTCTACCTATTGTCTGTGAGCCTCGCAACATGTCCATTCAGCAGAATTTGTGCTTTTAGAATTCCATTCTTGAATTACTTTGTTTTGGTAATGCTCCTGCAAATATATTCCTAGCATGGATCTTTCCATGACTCTCAGTGCTGTATCCAGTATTATTCTTCCTTATTCGTCGTCCAAGCCATGCTAGCATGGAAAGCGGACGTTAAACGACGATGATGATGATGATTCTTCACAGCCAATGTCTCATTTGCATACAGGAGCAGAGATAAAATAGTACTAATGAAAGTGTCTTGCAGATTTGGACTTGAACATGCAGATCAGTTGTGCATTTAAATCTGAGCACAGCTTTAAATAAGGCAAAATGCCTTCATACCTGCTCTTACTCTGCACAAAATTCCAGTGTCCATACCTCAGCATATATTTACTGTCTGTCCCAAATGGATTGGAGTAACTTAGGAAAACTTACCAACAGCCTTAACCAAAAACTAAGGGGTGTGTCCCTTCTAGGTTAACTCTAACCCTAAAACCCTAACCCTGACCCTAAAACCGTAACCCTAACACCAACCCTAATCCTAATCCTAACCCTAACACTAACCCTAACCCTAAAACCCTAACCGTAACACCCTAGTGGAAATCGTGCAGGTGTTAATTTGAAAAATTACCAAACCCTTTTTTGTGGTCGGAAAAACGGGTTGGTGGGGGATGAGCCTTGGAAATTTTACCCATTTATATTGTGTAATTCACTGACAAATTGTTACATACACATCTTTGTTTCATTGTTGTTGTGAAATATAAACAAATCTCTTTCGCTCCCAAAGTAGTATATGTGCGTGTGTGTGAGAGTGAGAGGGGGGGAGAAAGATGAACGATTTAAAATAAATATATTTTAATTGTTGTGTGAGAAAGCATATATAATCTCATTATAAAATATGGTGTCTTC
>NC_068981.1:114963574-114971604 GCF_001194135.2 Octopus bimaculoides | reverse complement strand
AATAATAATAATGACCTCTGCCGATCAAACTCTCAACCCACAAGTCTTAAGTGTATTCATACATATATATATATATATATATATATATGGGCAACACACACACACACACTAAATAAAAAAATGTTAGTAAGTAAATGTGTTTTAAAAAAGATTGTTAAATTTTCAGATTAACACCCGCACGATTTTCACTACAGTTTTAGGGTTAGGGTTTTAGGGTCAAGGTTAGGGTTAGGTAGGTAATCGTGTGGGTGTTAATCTCAAGATTTACGAAAAGATTTTCCAAAAAACTCACAGTTTGTAGGGAATAAATGTTTGTTGATCATATTTGAGAAAGATGTGTAGCTATTTTTTTTTTTTTTTTTTGTTATGGTGAAGGACGGAGTTCGAAATATGAAAATGAAACCATTAAAGTGAAAGTATCTGTCATTACAGTATCGAAATGTGATTGTTTCAGTTTTGATACTGAAAGAGTTTTCTTTTACTGTCAGTGTTTTTCCTTCCTTTCTTTTGTATTTGTTGTTGGATAATCGTAAAGGTTCAGAAGAGAAAGTAGGAGTTGAAAGGATTTGTAAAGGTAGTAGAAAGAGGAAATTAGATTCTATTGGGGGGGAAAATGTTATTTTGCGTAGTTTAATGGATTTTATTCATAACTGTGTGTTATTTTGACGGAAAAAATGACACTGTGACCTAAGTTATGGTATTTAGAATATTAATTCCGATTCTTTCATTCAAGAAATTTGGAATTGTGTAAATGTATGAATTTTCAACATACACACACACACAGAAAAATCTGCCTTTTATAGATAAGATATATCTTTTTACTTCAGGAGCAAAGCAGTTGTTAAACCATTCAGTAAATATTTCTGCTGTCATCCATGATTTTTTATTGGCTCTCCAATGAACTGGTAATTTACTTGAGTCTACACCTTTCGTTGCACACAGACGAACTGATCGATTAATAACGGCTTTAACAAACAATCTCCTGAAGCATTGTTACATAACAAGAAAGTTACATGGTCTTCAGCTGCCTTAAAACCACTGGCACATTTCTCTGATTTTGCTATATATGTTCTGTTTGGCATTTTTTCCAAGAGAGACCAGTTTTATCTCTGTTGAAAACTTGGTCTGAAATATAACCACCTTCTTCAATTATTTTGGCTAGTTTTGGAAGAAATTCTTCAGCAGCAGTCTTATCTGCCGATGAAATTTCACCTCTCATTTTTATATTATGCAAGGAATTTTGTAAGCCATCCCATACTTGCAGCAAATTTATTCTTCTTTTTATCACTAGACAGATGTGATGCACTTGATGACTCCAGATCATTAATCATCTTGTAAAATCGTAATGCTATCTGTTTTATGGTTTTACCATCTACTGGTATCCTTTTTTTGATTGTTTTCTTCTAACCATAAAATTAAAGCTTTCTCCATTTTGTCTTGAATTATATTCCTTGTATATGACGACTTGGTAGAAAATTTTGTTCCAGAAGCTACAGATCATCTAACGGCAGTATCATTCACTTTGATCGTTCTTATCGTAGCTTCATTCAGGCAGAAAGCTGTACTCAAGGACGCTACACTTTCACCCTTACAAAGACAATCCAAAATATTCATCTTGGTCTCCAAAGAAATTGATGCTCTTTTATTTTTCTTAGATGTATCAATCAACATTTTGGGGTAGGTTATCACTATCACGATTACAAATAAAAAATATAACAGAGCATAAAACACGTGACATCTTTTGTATTAGACCTGATGCTAACGACTACCGCCGTGCACAGTCTGATGGAGCCACTAGAGGTATGTATAGTGTATAGGTCCTACCCACACTGAACACTGCTCTCTACTACTAATCGCTTGCTTGAAGTTTCACCCTTGAAAAAGTTCAAGTTACTCCTGCCACTTACCCGTGCTCCGTCCAACATCTTCACTTTGGAGCACTGGGCAGAGATCGCATCGCATTTGTGCACGCACTCATGCTCGATACTGCTGATGACAACGATGAGCATCACCTTAGCCATCGACCGCTGTCCCGGCCTCACAACATAACACATGGATACACACACTCGCGGTCGATATCATGACGACAGCCTTTCAATCACACTATATCAACGGCTGGTGCTGCACGCGAGCAGCCGGCAACGCTTCACAGCAGCATCCAAACACTGCTCTCTACTAATAATCGCTTGCTTGAAGTTTTCACCCTTGAGAGAGTCCGAGTTACTCCCGCCGTTTGCCCGCGCTTCATCCAATGCCTTCACTTCAGAGCACTGGGTAGAGATCACATCGCGTCCGTGCACCACCTCCCCTACCCCCACATATATATATATACACAGGAGGTCCTGAAATTAAAGCAACCAAAGTTTCGGGATTCAATAACTATCAATAAATGTGATAAGATGTGAAAATTATACATCATTATAAAAGCTTAATGTGTCTTGGTTTTCTTTCAGAACAAATTCAGATTTTTATTAGATAATGGCTATAGACCAAAATGCAATCATAATCCTCTACAACAGGAGTGAAAGTAATATAGCTATAGCAAAAAAGCTTAAAATTAACTGAACAACAGTCTGGAAAATTGTCAATAAATTTCAAGAAACTGGTTCCTCAGCAGATCAACCTGGATGTGACTGAAAAAGAAGTGTGTGTGTGAATCCTTCAGTTTATCAAAAGTACTAGAGAAAAGAGAAATCCTCATTGTTCAGTCAGAAAACTGGCTGCCACAGCAAAAATAAACTGAACATCAAAGTATCGAGTGCTAAAGGAGGATTCACTGTCATGAGGTATAAGGCCATGAGACTGGAGAGAATTCATCTTATCCTATGTCAGATTGCTGAAGGTACACTGCCCAACCTGGTGTTCACTGATGAAAAGAAATTTGACATCAAACAGATAGTAAGCCACCAGAATGACCGACTTTGGAGTGTCACTGGCTCCGTCAAGGGTAGACTCGTAAATCAACATCAAAATCCACAGTCAGTTATGGTATGGGCACTTGTGAGAGCCACTGGATGGTCTCCCCTTGTTTTTGTGCCCTTGGGTGTTAAAATTAACACACAGTGATACGTTAGCAACATTCTGGAAGCTGAACTGCTTCCATGGGCAAATGAGCACTTTCAAGGTACATCTTGGAGCCTCCAACAGGACTTGGCAGCATTCCACAGCTCCAAACAGACAAAACTCTGTATTCAGAAAAACATTCTGTCTTTCATATGCAAGGATGTATGGCCCTCAAGAAGCCCCGATCTCAACCGGTTAAATTTTTCTGCTTGGTCCATTTTGGAGATGAGGATCTCAAGTACTCATCATGCTTTGCTTGATACTCTGAAGGCAAAAATCCACCAGGAATGGGCTTCAATTCTGCAAGAATAGCTGTGTGCCATGTGTGAAGCATTCACACCTAGACTTAAGGCTGTGATTCAAAACAATGGTAGTCATATTGAATAGATGTGGTAGTGACATAATTGTGTTTCTTTTGCCACTGCATTGCAGCCTGAAATATATCAATATTTTGCTTTGACAAAATTGAAATAAGTTGGTTGCCTTAATTTTGGGACATCCTGTATGTATGTATGAATACATTATATAAATATTAGGTACATGTGTGGCTGTGTGTTAAGACGTTTCCTTCTCAACCACATGGTTACTGGTTCAGTGCTACTGCATTACACTGTAGGCAAGTGTCTTCTAATATAGCCCTGGATCTGGTAGACAGAAACTGAAAGAAGCCCAATGTGTGTATATACAGGGTGTGATGGGTAAATTGTTGCCATTTCATATTTCTAATTTCACACATGCACATTGTTTGTTTTTGATTTCGTCGACTACAGTATAGTAGAGTCAGTTGAGCGCCGTCTGTGAAATAAACAGCACCATAACACAATTCACTCTGCCAAGAAATTTGGAAATAATATGCTGCACTGCATGGCATTCGTGCTGGAAGCTCCAATATGAACATTTCATAGTGTGTGTCAATCTGAGGACATGTACCAAGAGTAATAAAAATCAAACATCCAGTCAACATCATGGTGTTTGGAGTGACCAATAGTGATGGTGATGTTATGCCTCCATTCATCTTCCCACATAGCCTCAGACTCAACAAGGAGGCCTATGTCAAGAGGGTAGCTGCTGGAAGATCTTATGTCGGGCAACAGGATTGCACCATACCACACAAACAACCCAGTCATGGCTGTCAGACAATTTCTGCAACCACAACACCCCTAACATCTGGCCACCTAACTCCCCAGACTGCAAGCCCCTTGATTATGTATGTAGCACAGTTGAGCAAGAGACCAAAATAACTTCTTGTAATACCAAAGATGAACTGAAGGCAAGGATTATAGCACCATTCACCAACTCAAACAAGGAGACTGTCCAGAAGAGCTGCAGGAGATACCGAAGTCATCTGGAGGCCATGGTTGAAGCCAATGGCAAATTTATTGAATAAATTTACTCTTTAGTATTTCAAGATATTTTTATGTAATTTTGGTAAATAAATCTGTTAAGATGAGATGTCAGTCTTATTTTCATTTTTGCGTAATTTAGACAATTTATTCACTGCACTCTGTATATGTTTTTGTTTGTCCCCATCACCACTTGACAACTGGTGTTGGCTTGATTACATTGCCATAACTTAACAGTTTGGCAAAAGAGACCAATAAAATAAGTACCAGGGTTTAGAAAAATAAGTACTGGTGTTCAGTTGATTGACTAAAACCCCCTCAAAGTGGTGCCCATGAATGGCCAGTCTAATGACTGAAGTACAAGGGTGGGCTGAAAATTTCATAGGCTGGCTACAAAGGAGTGATGCAAAAGCTGTGAAATTTAGCATGCATTAATTTTAACCCTTCTTATTAATAATTGCATTGTTCCTTTCCAGATAAACTGATATCTGACTGCTCAAAGAAGACTTCAAAACTAACTAGTAGCAATTTCTCCTGAAAATGGACAAACTTTGGCATTGTGGTGTTATCAAGTACCTGCAGAAAAAGATTTTAGCCTTCAAAAGCATTCATACTGACATGGTTGCTACATTGGAGGATGGTGTTCCAGCTTTATCAACAGTACAAAAGTGAGCAGCTGAATTTAGGAGGGGAAGGTAGAGTTTTGAAGATGACCCAAGATCTGGACATCCTGCTACTGCCACCACCAAGGAAAACATTGATCTTGTTCACCACATGGTGATGGATGACAGGCAATTAACTACAAATCAAACAGACAATGCTATTAGCAAACTTGGCATGATTACGGTTTCTGTTCATTAGGTGCCATATCTGACATCTGATCAAAAGCAGACTAGGCTAATCACATCACAGGAAAATCTAAGCCAGGATGAGTGTTGGGTTCATCACTTTGAGCCAGAGATGAGAGAATCCATGTAGAGAAAACACCCCTCCTCACCTACTCCAAGGGAAGCCAATGTTTCATCAGATGGAAACGTGATGATCTCAGTTTTTTTGGAGATGCAAATGGCATTCTGTTTATTGACTATCTTCAAAAGGGTCTCACCATCAATGAAGAGTATAATGACAACTTGCTGAGGTAGTTATGAAAGGCTATCGAGACCAAACGCACAGGGAAACTGATGAAAGGGATTTTGTTTCATTAGTACAATGCTCCAGCATACAAGTCCTTGGTTTCAGTGGCTGCAGTACGTGACTGTGATTTTGAAATGGTTGATCACCCTTCCTATTCTCTTGATTTGGCCCTATCTATTATCTGTTCCCCAGCATGAAAAAACACTTTCAATGGCTGGGTGAGTCAGCCAGGCATTTAAGAGAGTTTATTTCATGTGCACTCTTAATGCATGTTGTTTCAGTGCATCAGTCACATGCAAAACTGTCTGCACTGTTTGCCTAGTTGTGATTTCACTACACCTCATGTCCACAGTTGACACTGGTACAATGTATAGAGTTCAAACTTTTCTGCATATTGAGCAAAGCCATTTCTCTGACGATACTAAAACCTTGTCTTCTTTCCTACTTACTTACTTAGAGTCTTCACTAAATTTCAAGGGTTCACTTCTATTCCAGGAATTTCTTCTCCAATTCTTCTGTAAACTCAGCTATAAGAACTAGATTGTCAGCATCAAGGAGTTCCTGTGGACTACTGGTCTTGTACTCCTCTCTAAAGAATGGGAGGGAGTTAAATACAGAGCCTTGGTGGACCCCTAATTATATGCAATACTCATTGTTGACTCACTTTACTGACTGCATCTTTGTACAAGGCATGTGCAACCCTCTCAAGTCATTCATGTACACCTAGTTTCTTTAGTGCTCACAAGGTCACAGAGCATGGCATCCTGTAAAAAGCCATCTTCAAGTAAACAAAGGCTAGGTATACTGGCTCACTCTTAGCTAAGTATGTCTCCTACAGTTATCACAGCAAGAAGATTGCATCTGTAGTACCTACCTTTTCTGGACATAAAACTCAGATCAATTATACTTTGACCACCACCTTCACCTATACATCTGATCTGTAGTCCTGAGCAGTTTACACCCAGTTATTGTATATGTTATATACAACTCTTCTCTACATTCATAGTATCTAAATCTATTCACAACAGCAGCAAGAAGAGATAGATATGTATGGTATAGAAGATAGCTGAAAGCTCCTAAGAGACAACATACTGACTTAGGATGAAGTGGTGACGATTGATTAGAAGTTGCCGTGTATCTCATGAAGGAAATGACAAAGGGCTGTATGATTGAGGACACACTGCTTTACAAAACTCAACCACCCATGACAAAGCATACTCCGACACTAGGGTAGTTTTAAGAAGCTGAAATATTTTGTATTATGCCAAGCCTACATTTGCTGTTCCCTACCTATATCATCACCTTGCACCCTTGATTCTGCATCTCATCTACCTACTGCTCATAACTCCTTTTTCACCTATCTCTTTATTGCTTACATCCCTCTGTCTCTTCACTACCTGTGATGACCACATTGTCCACATCACTCTGACACCACCCACCCATCGCAAGTTCTATATGAAAAGAAACTACATTAGCTCATACTTACTCCTCTATCACACTTTCCCTTTCTAAATCAGGGATAAGAGACTGTCTGCACCCAATACACTCTAAGTTCACCCATTCTGTATCACTCTGAATCTATGACCAATGGAGGGCTTTCTCCAAGTCTTTCTTCTTCAAATTGTCTTTTCTTCTGTGTCAGATAAGCAGTTATTTTCAAGCCACTAACCACTAGTATGTTGGAAGGTACATTCTTCACCTGGAAAACACTTGTAACTTATAGTTATTCGCCTATCCTGCTTTCTGGTGTAAATACAATTTAAAACTATGTGATTGCAAGTAAACTGTTTGATCACATAGCTATGTTTGTATCTTTTTCCAATTAGAGCAACCATATACCTCCTCTCCACAACAGGACACCTATTTATGTCTTGCAAGTGACTTGATAACCTCACTGGTGCTGGTGGCACATAAAAAGTACTCAGTACATTCTGTAAAGTTGTTGGCATTAGGAAAGACATCCAGCCATAGAAACCATGCCAAAACAGACAGCAGAGATTGGGGCAGACATCAGACTAGCTAGCTACTGTCAAACTGTTCAACCTAAGCCAGCATGGAAGACAGACATTAAATGATGATGAAATATACATTTGCTGAAACTGACATCAGTATTTAGAATTCTCAATCAGCATTTTTTGGATGATTCAGGTCCCTGAAGACAGTGTAGGAGAGAGAATAGTGATGTTGTAGGAGAGAAATGTGTTCGCATGGATGATGGTACGCTTGCATTAAATGAGGATGCAAAGAAAGAGGTCTGGAGATGCCACTACGATAGATTGCTTAATAAAGAGAATGAATGGGAGAAAGAGAGCCTGCCTTATGTCGACCCAATAGAGGGACCAGCTATCCGAGTTGATAGTACCAGGGTAGATAAAGCAATTAAGAGTATGAAGACCGGGAAAGCCCCCGGCCCATCAGGAATCACTGCAGAGATGCTCAAAATATCTGGCAGTGTTGGCTATAGCCTAGTCACCCGTATTACGAACCAGG
>NC_068981.1:114958175-114961941 GCF_001194135.2 Octopus bimaculoides | reverse complement strand
TGCCAGTGCCCCTGGACTGGTTCTTGTGCGGGTGGCACATGAGATGCACCATTTTGAGCGTGGCCGTTGCCAGTACCGCCTGACTGGCTCCTGTAGGATTTTCGAGCGAGATCGTTGCCAGTGCCCCTGGACTGGCTTGTGCGGGTGGCACATAAAAGACACCATTTCGAGCGTGGCCGTTTTCGTGCGGGTGACACGTAAAAGCACCCACTACACTCTCTGAGTGGTTGGCGTTAGGAAGGGCATCCAGCTGTAGAAACTCTGCCAAATCAGACTGGAGCCTGGTGTTGCCATCCGGTTTCACCAGTCCTCAGTCAAATCGTCCAACCCATGCTAGCATGGAAAGCGGGCGTTAAACGATGATGATGATGATGATGATTTATGTGCATTAACTACAACATTAGAGCATTTTAGCTCATATTTCTAACAATGTAGATGTTTCTTAACACCCTAGTCACATTTCGTGACAATTTTAAATTCTCCTTTTTGGTGAAATATTACAACCTGCTGTTTATATTGATTATATATATATATTACACACACATACACTCATCACTGAACTTACTGCTGACTCTCACCTTTGCTGAATGAACCACTGTACATAGCTTACATTAGTCATAAGTCATTCATCTACACCTAGTATCCTCCGTGACCAGGTCTTTGACAAAGTTCCTTACTCTGTCAAAGACCTTTTCCACATCAGCACTTCTACTGTAGTAGTCTCAATAGGAATATGGCACCAGCAGTACCTCCTCCAAAAATGAAGCTGAACTACATTTCATTTAGGCCAATTGTGTTCCTAATCAGTTTTGCGTTAACATTTCATAACCTGCTCCAGCAATTTGATGCCTCTGTAGTCACCTCTAGTGCATCTTCTTTGGCCTTGTAGCAGTTTATGCTGAAACTGCAACCCATCACTGAGTATGACACTTTTCTGTATTACCAAATTTACTATTTATGTAACTATTCTGTACCCTACTCAGCGAAATCTTTTAAGCATTTGGGTGGACTATCACTGAGAGCACAACTGCTTTCCTTACCTTTGCAATCCTCACTGCTCTGTCTACTTGGAAGACTGGCCCCCTTATCCCTGATCATCACATCATAGAACATGTGATAGAGAACCATGTCAACTGACAATACTCAGTTTTGCTGAAGCCTCTGGCTAAAACTTAGCAAAATACTCATTAAAGAAGAGATAGTACACACCTCACTCTGCCTTTTAAACAATGCATGCATCGCACTTGCCTATTACATGGCATACACTCCTACATCTCACCACCATACCTGTTCAGTGCCCTCACATCTCCCCAACTCACTATATCATGTCACTTATAATTGAGAGAAAAACAATCAGTTCATCAGGCTTTGTAAACAAACCTAAGAAAACATGGGAAATATCATTTTCGATATAAAAAACATGCAACCTATATGAAATGCAAACATGGATATCAACAAACCATTTGTACACACTGTTCCAGCCACTTGTATGCATGCATAGTCTATTTGTGGTTTGTTGTACAAATTTCAGCTCATTGGTGGAACAAAATTTTCTGAAGAAAATCTAATAGCTATCCACTTTATTCATTTAATGTACCACCAGTGTATTGTCCTCAGCACTTATATGCATGCATAATCTACTGGGGGCTTCTTTTTTTAAATTTAGTTTACTAAGCAAATGGGCTCCCAGTCAGGTATACACATGCATGATCTGCTAGTGGCTCTTTCATTAAATTCCAGCCCATTATGCAATTAATTTTCTTTCTTTTTTTTTTTAATTATTCAATTTATTTATTTTGAGAACTATTCATATATATAGATTGTCCCACTGTATAAGTGTAATAATGGATGGAAGGTAGAAGGGAAAAGGAAATGTGAAAGAAAGAGATGAGGGTAGCAAGGGTTCAGGGGCAGTCTCTGAAGAAAAGAGAGGTTTGGGAATAGTGGGGGGTAGACCAGAGAAGGAAGGATGAGTTGAGCCATACAAACTCTACACCTTACTCTTTGACACACACACACATAGATAGCTACCAATACTCTTTTTCTACTCTAGGCACAAGGTCCGAAACTGGTGTTGGTAGTGTTTATATTGGTTTTGGTCTACATAGTGGTGGTGGTAGTGAAAGTTGATTTATAAATAGACACACACAGATAGATAATCATTGCGTCTCAAGAAAATATATATAAAAAGACACCCACATATGCATGTTTCGTGATTATAGTTTTTCAAATTACTAACATTATTTTGATCTTAACAAAAAACCAAGAAGTGACCGTTTGACTCTGAAGAAAGCGTGGAATTTAATGTTAAATTTAGCCCAGATTCCGTATGGGCGAAATTAAAGACCGTATTCTGCAATTTGTGGTCGTACTTTACAATTTACATACATAAGCACGAAATGCCGAGGTAGATGGAAAGCGGAGATGCCTGTCTCTATGCATAATACATATACACTTCTACAACTACATACACAGATATATACACACACACACTACTGTATGTGCGAGTGTGCATAGATTCAATCGCCAGTCAAAATTCCCACGTATATATATATAAAATTTTAAAATAGGATAAAATCTATTAAAGAATTTATCAAGTAGTTAGCGTGAAAAACCTCATAAGGGAAAAATTCATATTTCCTTTTAAATTTTATATATATATACATATATATATAACCTTCTCTGTGTGTGTGTGTGTTTTGTGTATATGTATAAACACATCATTCTAAGTTTAACATGCGTCGTTGTAATAGACATGATCGTCATTCTTTTCTTTATCCGATTTTCAATTTTTAGTAAAATCCGAGTTTATATATTCATTTTTAAGTACACATTTAACTGTGTAATGCGATTTCATTATTTTTCTGAAAACTTCTTTAGTTCGATGAAAAATAATGAAATCAGACCCACACAGACTTTACATCAACTGCTTTTGGGTATGTTAACAAAGCGACAGACAATGTAAGAGACATTAAACAAAATACCCTAAAATTTACAAAAAAAAATAGACCTTGATGAAATAAATACTTTCCGATGAAATATCGTTGAATATATTCTATAATAGAATTAAAAACCACACGAAGATGAAACCTACTTGGAATATTCCTTGTTGCGGCATTTTGTTGAGCGGAATGGCAGCGGAGGCAACACTGGAATTATGGGAGTGCGCATGCTTACAATCTTGTTTATCTTCCTCTTTCATTTCTTCCGGAAAGTATTGTCATTGTCGCTTTTAAGCAATGGTTGAGCGATAAGTCATGTTTTCATGACTTATCGCAAAAACATTGATTAAAAGAGAAACAACCGTGACTATTTCGCCTTGTCTTCAGACATAATGTATCGAGGATTAACTGAGATTACAGATTTTTATTCATATTTGATTTATACGCAATATGGCTGCTACTTCTAACAGCTCAATTGCGCACGAAAAGGGCTCCCTTGTTGTCCCGGAAAGTTATTGTTTTGTTTATCTTGTCACTATTAATCAGCTTTATCACAACTGCTTAATATTGTCCATATTTATTTACTTCAATAACATTGGTAAAGTACACTTTTTTTTTTTTACTTTCGGGTAATCATACGAGAATTGGGTGGAATTTCGGATCAGGATGCCCACATAAGTTGATTTTCTCCGTTTCGTCGGGGATATTTCTAACTCTTTTTCACCACAGCCTTCGAAATGGTGGGGAGAGGACAGAAACTTTTGCTACACAACTTCATAAACATATTTTAAAAGTTTATGAATTTTTTCACCCACATCAGGACC
>NC_068981.1:114939139-114958076 GCF_001194135.2 Octopus bimaculoides | reverse complement strand
ATTTTTTTTTTTTTTTCACTGCGCACTTAAAAACGACAGGAGAAGCCTTTTCATTAAAGCTGTTGTTTCTCGTACATCCTACGACTACCTGGTACCTTCCTCGTGTCTCCCTCTCCTCATGGCTCCAACCGAGTCTGTGTGCGTGTGTAAGAAAAAAAAACATTTAACTGTAAAGTATGTTATCAAAAACAAAAAATAATTTGAAAATATATGATTTTTTCACACATCCCACATCCGTTTCAATTCATAATTTTGAAAGGTCATTGCTGGGATTTATCTACAGTGATTTTCAAAACGTATGTAAAAGATGATATATTTTAATAGCATACTTTTCTATTAGCTAATATGTTTTTTTCTTACACAAACACACACATAAACACAGGGATTCACTTGGTATGGGGGTTAAGAATCTAAATTACCAAATACTTGCATTTTTTTTTTTTTTTTTTTACTCAAAACGGCTTGGATCTTTTCTGTTTGGCTGCCAGCATTTCAAAAAGTTTATCGAAAATTTCAAAATTTGGCACATTAATGTAGTTTTCCAAGCTGAATTGCTGGTGGTATTTCACTTTTTTCATAAAAATGTTTTTAAAAAGTTATAGGGGTTTTAAAGCTTGATCATCTTTGCCCAGTCAGGAAACAGGATTTGGAAACTATCATTTTGTGCATGACTGCACATTTTGTCGTCAACGTCCTGAAAGTAGCATGTGTTGTCAATATTTGTATTCTACATGTGGAGAACGAGTAAACAGCACATTTTTTGCAGTTTAATGCATTCAATGCAATACCACAAACTTAGGATCTAGTTTTTTTCATTCGCAACATATGCATTTTTTAAAAGGAAGTAAGAAATCTGAAAATCGGCTATAATAGTGTAGCCTTCCAGTCTCATTGCTTTGAAGGTATGATGTTGAGGAGAAAAAGGTTACAGAGGTTTAAAAATTGAAAAAACTGGGTATTTTTAGCCAATAGCGAGACAGAAATTTTCTGCGTTTAGCAGAGCAGTGTCAACTTTAAGGTTGTACCCTGTGAAATTTATAGTTTAGAGTCTAACCTGTTTATTGTAGGTTTCAAAATAAACAGAAATACCTAATAAAATCAGCATGTATCATTTTACTGTTTCTTTTGTCTCTTCATTGATTGTATGTTTTTATATATAAGTGTGTGTGTGTGAAAAGGGGGCGTCTGTCTCCAAAACTCCAAAGTTGAGTAACATTTTCATGCTTAGATTTGTAAACTACAATGAGAATAACACTGGTCAACAAAGAATTTGTCCCAAGGAAAAGAATACCTGTGTCTAATATGTTTTTGCATGCAGAATTAAAAAAAAAATGTCAAATTATCTGTATCACCCAGTTTCTCTGTTCCATGATATCCCTCTCAGTTCTTGTTATGTGGGCTAAATTTCAGTTAAGTTGTTGAAATGTGAAGCTAGCAATTTAAGAAATACTCCTAATCTAAATTTTTATGAATAGAATTAACATAGTGAAACCATAAACCCAGCTATCTGAGTCAATGAGTCCCACAAATATATGAAATGAAAAATATGTAAAAGTACTAACACACAGAAGCACAGAAAAATATGTAATATACTAACACACAGAAAAATTAAAACAAAACACATGGGTGAAAAGAATCTCGTGGTGTGAAAAATCAATATAGACAACAGTGAACCACAACACAGCATGCAGTTGTCATGGTAACAAGCTGCTAATGCCATGCTGTCTGTCGATTGGCTAAAATTACCCAAATTTCCCAACTTTAATTTACAAGATAAAGTAATTGGTTGATTGTAACCAAAATTCAGAGCTGCATCAATGTACCAAAATTGAAAACAATCTGAGCAAGATTAAGGGGAGTTCATTTTGCAAATGAGAAAGACTAGAACCCAAACTTAAAAGATTTATCCAAAAACCTTATTTAGCTGTTATTTTTAGCACACCTCACAACCACCTCAATGACAAAAAAGAGTAAACATCATGTTTTTTTGTAGTTTTAAGCATTCAATATGAATTTAATGCAATAAGATTTATCCAAAAAGCGATATGTGGGGAAGAAAAAAAAGTCATAACGTCAGTGGTCAAGGGGCTGACTGGAAGAGGAAGCGCAAGAGGGGAAAGGGGGAGAGAGGCAAGCATCATCCTCTTTTTGCCCGCTGGAGGCATTGTGAAGGGATGTAAAGGAATTCACTCCCAGGTTGGTCAGATAGCAGCTGCTTATACTGGGTGACAGGGGTAGGGCAGGATCGTTGGACAGGTGTCGACAGGAGGAAGGTAGGTGAACCACTTTTCATTTCGGTAATCATATACAGATGTCATTTTCCCCTAAGATATGATGGCAGCAAAGATAAGGATCGGCAGTGATGTCATCAGACCTTTCTATAGCGAAGGAGACATAGTAGCTTGGATTTGAAAGGTCAAAGTTGTGGCCAGGCTACAGGGCATCAAAGATGTAGCAAGCCTCATGGTGCTGTATTTGGAGGGGAGTGTGCTGGCAGAGTACCTCGAAATGAATGAAGAAGAACAACTGAGCGCAGCAAAGATCAAGCAGCACTTGAGAGAAGCTTACACAGAGGGAGAGTACACTGCTTTTGCTAAGCTGGGAACAGTCAGGTAGACAGGGGAACAGGTTGACAACTATGCTGTAGAGGTACGGAGGCTGGCTGTGCTGTCCAGTCTCACCAGAGAGGGTCTGGAGAAGGTAGCATGATTGGCTTTTGTGAATGGCTTTCCCAACGATGTGTCGGTGTGGTTACAACAATTGCCAGATGTCAACAAAAGGCGATGAGTGAGCTCATCATTCAAGCCTGTGTGTTGACACAAAACACTGGGTGGAAGGCAGTGGTGATGACGGTTGCAGAAGTCCGCAACGTTGCATGACGGCCAGTGAAAGATGTAAAGAAACCTGCTGTGGAACAACAGCGGCCTTTCACAGGCCAGTGTCTTAAGTGCCAGGGACTGCACGGAGCCTGGACTAGTTTGCTACCAGTGTAAACAGACTGGGCATATCACCCGAAATTGTGTCCAGGGAAAAGGCCACAGGGAAGTTGCTGCCTCTCAAACTTACCACGCAAACGAGTAGTAGAGGCACTTGTGCAGTTGCTGCCTGTAGTTGAGGTTGTGGTCAGGGGAAACATGTTCAAGGCCATCATGGACACAAGCTGCACAATGTCTCTTGACCCCAAGGGTAACAAAGAAATGGAAGGAAATGAGTAGTGTTTCGGCAGTCAACGCCAGCGAAATTGAATGCAAGGGTAACAATGATGTGAAGATAGTGGTGTGAGGCACAACACTAAGGCTGTGGGTGATTGTGATTGATCACGTGGTAGACAGGATTGATATGTTAATGGGATGGATGCGATTGACCGCCTTGGAGGAGATGTGGTTTCATTTGGTGCCATGGGGGTGTCATGCGCCACGAGTCAGGAATGTGAGGGGATGCACTGCCTACACCATTGAAGACAAGGATTTTCGGGTGGTGAACAATAGAGTGACGCTGGAAAGAGGAGCCCCCAATGCTGAAGAACAGGATGAGCTACTACCAGCACACCCTGAAAGGACATGCCAGGAGCGAGTTTGAAGAAGTGGTAGAGAGGTGGATTAAAGAAGGTGTCCTTATCCCATGGAAGGAAGAGGTGGTGAGTAGAGTGCTACTTCTATTGGCAGTGGTGCAACCAGCAAAGTTAGACTGGTACTGGACTTTCAGGAGATGAATGGCCATGTATTGTGCCACACAGTTGGTGAGGCAAATGACATCTGTGGTGAGACGCTGCACATATGGAGACAGTCAACTAAGACAGCAACGATTGTCGACTTGAAGTAAGCATATTTGCAGCTTCATGTGAGCAACAAACTGTGGCAGTATCAGCTGGTTCAATACAAGGGCTGGACATATTGTCTGACAAGGGTGGGTTTTGGACTGAATTCTGAGCCAAAGTCCATGGTGACAGTGCTCAAATCCATCCTGGGAAAGGTGGATAGGATAAGAAGGGCCACAAATTCCTATACAGATGACATCTTAGTGGATAAGACTGTTGTGCCTGCCACAGAGGTTGTGAAACATTTGAAGAAATTCGGGCTGATTATGAAGCTACGAGAGTCAATGGCTGGAGGAGCTGCACTGGGCTTAAGCTTCAAAGAGACAGAACAGGCATGTTGGTGTTTTGAAGGGGGAATGAGATCCCTGAGCTGGGTTCCAATGTCAGCAGGAGAGAACTTTTCTTGATGTGCAGGAAATTAGTAGGTCACTACCCGATTGCGGGATGGCTGTGGACAGCATACAGTTACACCAAGAAACAAGCAAAAAGGGGAACTGGGATGACAAGGTGAGAGAGGGGACAGTGGCGATGATGTAGGATATCCTAAAGAGGATGAGAGCAGAAGACCCAGTCAGAGGGAACTGGCATGTGCCCAAATCAGATAACAGGACTGTATGGTGTGATGCTAGCAGCATTGTGATAGGAGTTATGTTGGAAATCAGAGGTGCCAAAGTGGAGGATGCAGCCTGGCTTTGAAAAGCAGACAACTACAACCACATCAATGTCACTGAGTTGGATGCAGTGCTAATGGGAGTGAATTTGGCCTTGAAATGAACCTCTTTTCATTTCCTACACACAACACGTTACATAGCTGTTATTTTTAGCACACCTCACAACCACTTCAATGGCAAAAAAAGGAAACCACATGTCTTTTGTTGTTTTAAGCATTCAGTATGTATTAAATGTGATGAACAACGCATTACATGCAATAAGAAGCAACACATTACAAATTAAATATGTTTAAAAAACAAACATTTAAGCATTAGTATGAACTTAAAAGATTTACCTAAAAACAAAATAGCAAATTATAAACTAAATATTTTGAAAATTGGAAACGAAAGTTAGAAATGCATTCAATTAACTTCTCAAACAAATCACAATTTTCATATCTCTGCACCACATATATTCACAGACATATGAATCTACCATTGAACAGTGAGTGCCACAGCGTAATTTATTATCTTGCTTTACAGAGGCCCATGTACTCTCCACTTGTTGAGTGTGGGTACCATATTTTGAGTTAACAAACCCAACACTGTGTTTCACCATTCTATTCTCAAAATTGTAACCATCAATTTCAGGAATGTGAGAGTATGCCCACTACAAATCGCTGAAAATCGTGGTTCCTGGAACAATCAAGTGATGTATGCATTCTTCCAGTGTGTCATGATTCCGACATGGCACAGCATACAGAAAAAGCTGTCTGGTCTCATGATACACTCCACCAAAAACCCACTGCTCAGGTAGGACCCTTCCTCGGTTGTACTTACATCTTGATCTCAACAATCTTTCCAGGACCACCAACTTGAATTGGAGGACAGAGCAAGTCCTCTGCCCATATTTCCTGAACATAGCTGTTATAATCAACAGTTGTGCAATGGCTCTTCTCCAGTTCAACACAAAACCAGACTGAAGTCAATTCCTTAACCCATGAGAAAAGGAAAAGCACTGCAGTCTTAAGAGGAAGGGTCCCACCTTCAAACCATGTGTCTTTCCTCAAAGACACAGACTCCATGAATTCTCAGTGTGAGCATCACCAGTACACATTCCTACCACATCTTTTTGTACTCATAACATGCTTCTTCTTAGCACATAATTTTCTTTTGAGTATAATAGAACACAGCGTCAACAAGTGGTTTCAGTTTCAATATATTTGTCAATACTTGCTTTCTCACAGGCAAAAGAATTACTATGGAAACAGCATGAATGTGTCTGTGGCTTCCAATTGGCTAAAATTACCCAAAATTTTCAAACTTTAATAACTAATAACTTTATTTATTGATTTACAGCAAAAATGATTTTCATGACATTCATTAGCCTATAAAACTGTATCATTTACACTGGATATGAAATTAATTCGAACAGAAATTGATGCTGATTGATGGTGGCACCCAAACAGAAAAGGTCCAATGGCTTCTCCCATGGTTTTGAAATTCATTGTACCAAAAAGTGGCACTATGCATGGAGGAGGGTGGTGAAAAAAAGTCATAAATTATAAAAACAAATTTTTTCATAAAACGCACAGCATCATTTCAAAGGCCGTGGTGAAAAAAAATTGGTAAAGTCCTTGTCAAAATGGAGAAAATTCAACTTATGTGGGCATCCTGATCCACAACACCCATTGTTTTGGAGGGCATATTGCCAAAAAAGTGGCACTATGCATGGGGGTGGGTGGTGAAAAAGTCATAAATTAAAAAACATTTTTTCACCAAAAGCCTCTCCCCCATCTGCCATCATTTCAAAGGCCATAATGAAAAAAGAATTGGTAAAATCCCAGTCAAAACAGAGAAAATCCAACTTATGTGTACTCTCTGATCTAAAACTTCATCAATAAAAAAATCATGTCTTCAAACAAATAGACACCTGAATGGACATACAATATATGACAACAAGTATTTTATATATATATATATATATATATATATATATATATATATATATATCTTGTGAGTAGTAAATGATTATTTGGGTACGTATAGCAGTTTGTTAATCCATTTTCCAATGTTCACCATTAAAATACAAAATAAGCACACACTTAGTATTAATTTTGTTATAATCATTTCATGTCAGGTATGTTACACATACCATTTTACATTTAGGATAGAACCTAATGAAGCTCTCAACACTCCAAATTTATGATTGAATTCTGACTACCAGCTGATGAATATCACTTCACTAACTTCATTAACAAATGTTCTTAGAAAAGCATAAACCTCACAACTTCAATGAACTCATAATTATGTGTTGTTAGTTTAAGAAGCCAATGAATGATCTTCTTTATCAAAGTGCAGCCTGTAGAATTTTTTGAATGGTATACCAACGAAAAATAATCTTGAATTTTTTAGTAGTGTGTACCACCTGATAAACCATGTCTCATGGCCCACTTCTACAAAAAGTTTGCCCATACCTGCTCTACATGATCACTCTTCCTGTTAAAATAACTACCAAATCTACTTGAAAACACATTTCACAGGTTTCAAAAAAGCCTCTAAAATAATTGAATGAATCAAGTTTGGATGCCATTGCTTCCATGTCTGCTCAATCAGAGTTAATCTTGAGATAGATACCATCGTCAGTATTTCATATTACTCTTTGGTTACAATCAGTGTGATTATTTGCTGTTAAATTGAATTGGTGGATAAAGGAGGAGGAAGTTGAGATGGTTATTTGGATTTACAATGCTGTTGGTGATTATGAAACATTTCTGAGATGGCAAGCTGATAGAAGCATAATGGACAAGATGCTTAGGAGTATTTCATCAGTCTTTTTGCTCAGAGTTTAGATTCTGCTGTGGTTAACTTTCACCTCTCTTTGGATCAATGAAATAAGTGCCAGTCAAGCACCAGGGTCAATGTATTGACCAGTTCATTCCCCCAAAATTTCATGCCTTACGCCTGTAACAGAAGGGCTTTTATTAAACATTAATTTATTTAGTGCAAACGATGCTCGTCAGTCAAAATTTGGTCATCATATGCATGAACATAGAATAAGTTTTAGTTATAGCCATCTAAAAAGCACGACCAGCCTGGAGCACTGCCTTGAAGAATCAATCCCAGTACTTATTCTTTTTTTAAGCCTGTTACATATTCTATCAGTCACTTTTTCTGAACCATTGAGTTTCAGGGACATAAACACACCAACAACAGTTGTCAAGTGGTTGTGGGGTACAAACACAGTAACAAAGATGCACACAGACAGACAGACAGGCAAGCAGGCAGACAGACAGCCAGACAGGCAGGCAGACAGGCAAGCAGGCAGGCAGACAGACAGACAGATAGATAGATATGACAGACTTTCTAATTTCTGTCTACCAAGTCTCCTTACAAGACTTGGTCAGCCTGAAGCTATAGTAGAAGACACTTGACTATAGCTCCAATCAGTGGGACTGAACCCAGAATCATGTGGCTGGGAAGCAAACTTCTTACCACACATATCACTATGACCAAGTCTAAACTTCTGACACCTTATGAAATTCAAAAGAGAATATAAGACTTTGCATCTGTTTCAGATGGCTTAAATAGCTCTTCTACTATGAAATTGCTTCAGTTTCAACACACTGCCTCAGTTTGTTAAGCATGTACAACTTCGAAAACAAATTTTATTATGTTTTCTTCTTAGTGATAATGTTCTTTTAGTGCAAATTTTGGGAATAATGATGAGGTGCCACACATTTAAGGTACCTTGCATGATTCTGATCATCCTTACACATACTTTGTATAGGAGTCTGAATTTTGTAAATAACTGGGAGAATTTTTGAATCATCTATTTGACAATAGTTTGAACAAATCATACCTGTATGTATCTATACTTGTGATAGGTGTAGCAATATGAATAACTTTTTATATATATATAGGGATAAATTATCCAGGTGGGTACCTTAAGAGCTCTCAAGTACATTCAAGGTTCTGGCTAACCACATCAAGTAGTAAGAAGCATCAAGGATTACTTAGGGAGAGCAATTCCACCAATATATATATATATAAGCTATTCATGTTGCCACACCTTTTATCTTGTCAAGCAATATATTCCTGGTTATGTCAGAATGTCACAGGTGGTTTATGTTTTCTTAAATTTCAGATAGGGCTTAATTTTTATCATATAAAACTAAAAACCAACATAGGCACATGATAGGCTCTTAGAGAATAGTAGCACTCAAAATTATAGCTGGGTTTCTACTCATACATACAATAGCAACAACAAAAGCCAGTCAACAAAAGCTCAGCCTGGGTCAAACAGACGAACCCAGAAGGTTCTTTTGATGTGGCAAGAGGAGCATTTGGCAGCACATATGTCTGTGACCTACACGATTATTTATACTAGACACATTAAATAAGAAATTCCAGTCAATGTGCTTTGTCCTATATAAGGAAGATGCTTTAACCATCTTCAGATGCACAAATTGGCACACCCTGGACAGGCTTAGGAAAGACCTAACTCACACTCGTAAGGATTTAAGATTACCATGGAAACCAACCTTAACATAGTAAATTTCTGAGATGTAATATTTGATTTGGACACTGGTTTAAACAGACTTTTCCACAAATCTAATGAAAGGCTATCATACATCACAGCCTCATTTAAAAAGCTTGTAAAGGGTATCTGAAGAGGATTTTGAACCTATCCTGCAATAAAGATGTTTTTGATGTACAATGAGGCTCTAGAACCTGCAGGTTTAAGGTTCACATTATCCATATGCCTGGCATTTACACCCACAAGAGAAAACACCACTATAAAGTCCTCATGCTTTCCCCACTGTTCTCACTCAATGTGAACTGCATGGAAAGTGCCTTCCTTAGATCAATGGATAAGCATTTTACACAGTCCCATAGGTATAGGAGATTATTCAATAGACATAACTCGAGGGTCTCTTTCACCTATGAACCTAGAGTTTTAAAATGTTAACGAACACCCCCAAACCCTTGTACAGAGGCAGAATGCTCATGTAGGGTTAGCAATAAGTGCCCAGCCAATAGTCAATGCAGCACAGAGGCTGTGGTCTACAAAGCAGAAGTGGTGTTCCCCAGCAATGGAGGAGCACAAACACAGAAATCACTGGGCAATGAAGGGTTAAATAATCAAAGGTCCTCTTAGAATCCAAGAGAGATACAATGTTACAACATTAGTCAGCTATATATGGTGATTAAAAGAAGAAGGAACACTATGAAATCAACTGAAAACTACTGGAACCTCCTGGGTACTATCTGAAGGAAGGTAGACATTTTAAGTTTTACTTGTAAGTTTTTGGTTTGGTATGAAATTTCTCTTGAATTGAATTGCATGTTATCTTAAATGTATAGAAGAGTAGTTATCTTATTGGGCTTGTAATATGTGATAAATTTTCAGAAAACTTGGGCAAGGTGCAGGCATGGCTGTGTGGTAAGAAGTTTGCTTCCCAACCACATGGTTCATGATCAGTCACACTGCATGGCATTATGGGCAAGTGTCTTCTACTGTAGCCCCAGGCTGACCATAGCCTTGTAAATGGATTTGGCAGACAGAAACTGAAAGAAGCCTGTTGCATACATATATGTATGTGTCTTTGTATCAGTGTTTGTTCCCTACCACTGCGCAACAACTGGTGTTGGTGTGTTTATGTCCCTGTAACTTAGTGGTTTAGCAGCAATAGCGATCTATAGAATAAGTACCAGGCTTAAAAAAGATAAGTCCTGGGGTTGATCCATCCAACTAAAAATTCTTCAAGGTGATACCCCAGTATGGCCACAGTCTAATGACTGAAACAAGTAAAAAATAGAAGATAAAAGATAAGTAATTTATCACACTAAATACCATTTTCTTGTTTGTTACAGTTTTCATGTGAGTTTCATATCTCTGCTGAGGAGAGCATCCACTTTGGTGGTTGGACAAAACATATGGTGAAAAAAATATTCAATCAAAGTTTCACTTATATTAAGTTAACCATCACTGAGCTTTATGTTTATTTTCAAGTTACTCTCAAACTTTCTGCTAGCTGTTTTTGTCAGTCTGTGTATTACCTTACATAAATATATCATCAACAATGACACCTTTTCTTATAAGTGAGTCAAAGGAGGTGGGCTATGTCCATGACTTTTGTAGGCCTTTTTAAACTGGTGAGACTGATGTGGATGATGTTCAGTTTGAATATCTAAAGATCAATTGGGTTGTGGAATTCCATAGGTAGGAGTATTCTGTAAGAGAGAGAAGGGAAATATATTAAATGCAGGATCTCGGAGTTGAGACACAGTAGCAGTGATGGAGTGCAAAAGGAAAGATTAGAGGTAGTCAATTTACCCAGCTCACAGATGAAATAGAAGTCAATTAATTTTATTGAACTAGTTATTAAATGTGGTGATAGCCTGAGAATTGGTGGCATGAGTTTACCATTACAGCCAGTAATGAGAAAAGCAGTGACAATTTTCTGGTATCTTTTCTGACTTTTGTCTTTCATAAATAAGGAGAGAACCTGTATTATCTAATAATCCATTTATGAACTCAATAGATGTATCAGGTAATTAATTGTGGTAATTAAAATGAAACTGTATCAAGTATACATTTTACAGGTGATATAAATGCTTAGTTATTATCATGTTTCAAGCTGGTGTCCCAACATGGCTGCAATCTAATGACTGAAACAAGTAAAATGATAAGAAAGATAGATAATAGTTAGCTTCTTGCCAATATTAATACAGTAATGGGATTTATGAAAAAGATCCCATAAGGTTGAAAACAGATAATATTTTGTGTTTGGTGTGGAGACTTCCATGAATTTTATAAAAGAATTATTACATTTGCATCACTTAAAGGTTGCTGTTGTTATTGTTTAGTCTCTGGTCAACACTGAGCAAGCCAATATTCAAAAGCATTCTGGCTTTTACCGTTCTTACTTTTTTCCCCAACATGGTGTATCTGAAGCTCCATTATCCAAAGTGATTTGAGGTTGACTTTACTGCTATTTCTAGCAGGCTGAGTGACTGTGAAGAAGCAATTTGTTGGCTTTTACATGTCTTACCACATGCTGGGCAAATGTGTATGCATTTGGTCCCATCATTTCTCAGCAGTTTTCACTCATATAGTATGACTGCTGACTCACTAGTTTTAGGTAACTTGTTAGTGTTGAAATAGCATCAAAACTCTAATGCTTGAGCAAATTTTTGTTTGACAGTCCAAATTATATGATTTCATTAGATGTCCACCTTAAAGGTGAGAGTTTTGTATATTGTACCATTCAGCTAAAAGTGTTCTTGCAGATACCCATGATTGTTCAAACTGACTGATTTCCTGCTAGGAGAAATCGAATATAATTCTGTCTCGAAGCCCTTTGGCTTGTAATCCTGATGGTCCTACACTAAAATATACAATTTCGTAATGAAGTCATCTTTAATTTGCTCACTTTTTATTTCCTTGCTGAACACGTAAATTAACTTTGGTTGTACATTGACTCATAAAGCAATCATTTTAAGTCAGTATACAATTCTTTCTTTACCATCAGCTCAAATAAGAGTTACACATTATATGTATTTCTGCCCTTTAAGGCACTTTTAAACTAATTCAACAATACCTTCAATACCAAATTAGTTGGGAAGAGAAATGTTTAAAAACAATACTAAATAACGTTAAAGATTTTTTACTCCGTAGACGCTGTTAATGCCTATCAAAATAAAAAGTAACAATTTCTTTTTAATCCTTTTGTAAATCTTTAACTCAGTGTCTTTATATGTTAGACTATATATAAATTCAAGTGTCTTCTATAATTCCATTCACATCTAGGAAACATCATAAAATTATAAATTTATTCCAATGTTTAATAAATACTGAGTATTTTTTTTTTCTTTTTTTGCCCAATAAAGATGGAAAATAAAGCTGACTTCAGTTGGTTTTGAACGCTGACTCTGTAGTTTATGTTTTTATGACTCGGACAATTCATAATTTCTGTTATCAAACATACAAATTTGTAAAGAAAAAATGGTAGAGATGGACTATATGTAATCTGAACCTTTCCCCACCTAATTTATTAATTTTTTTTACGGAATCCCATGTTTTAGGCTATGGAGATTACGATTCTGAAAAAAAAAATTTTGAAAAATTTCAATTCCCCCCACCACCAAGCAGGCTATTTACATGCTAGAAATAACAGCCAAATCTCACAAAACTAGTGTTAGGGTTAGGGTTAGGGTTACGGTCAGGGTTAGGGTTAGGGTTAGGGTTTGAGTTAGGGTTAGGTTTACCCTGTGGATCTATATAAAAACCGGTGTGGGGGGGGGAGGAATCGAAATTTTGAAATTGAGATTTTTGAAAATCTTTTTTCAGAATCGGAATCTCCATAGCCTAAAACGTGGGATTCCGTAAAAAAAATAAATAAAACAAGGGGGGAAAGTTTCAGATTACATATAGTCCATCTGGACCGAAAAAATTATATTTTGAAACAGGCATTTGCCTAAAGACACTCACAATAATTAAGCAAACGATTTGTTAGTAAGATATGACAGTGAAGTTGAGGTAAATTAATTCAGTGAAAGATAACATTGTCGAGTTATTTGACAGGAAGTGAGGAATGATTATTTCCCTTGAATAGTCTGGGTTAATTGCTCGAAGCGACCCGTCGAGAAAATCTGTTGGATTCTTTCGATCATTAATTTTCCCAGTTAAGCCAACAATATCCTTGAATACAGAAAATATATACATTACGTCACAAAATAAATAAGCTAAGTTTATTATTTATCAGAAAAATGGATGAAATCGGAGAACACGAACAAATGGATATCATTCGATACGTTCCAGAACATCAATGGATCAAAGATGTTTTTCAAGACGTAATTGGAATGTCTGCCACTAAACAGAGTCTCGTTGGAGGAGTTACAGGCTGGTGTACGGGAATGCTGATTTCAAAAGCTGGCAAAATTGCTGCAGCAACTATGGGGACTACAATCTTGCTTTTACAAGTTGCTCATCACCAGGATTATGTAAAATTCAACTGGAATAAAATTGAAGACAGCATTCAGAAGGCTGGTCGATCTATTATGAAAGAAACCAAGAAAACTTGCCCTAGCTTTGTATCGACAACCGAAGCCCTTTTCAAAAATAATATTGTATTTGCGTCGATGTTTGCTGGTGGTTTTCTAATGGGCTTTTCGTTTTGATTTGAACTAAACTGACTTCTTTCTTCGTGTTCGTAAATCTCTGCATCTGATGCATGCATCCTTTTTCTTTTATGATGCATAACAATTCACACACATACAAATATATTTACATGCGTTTACCATATAAATACATTGAACAGTCACGACATTATGCGTATATTTTATTTATTGAATCGATAAATTAGATGTAAATGTATTACATGTAATCATTGTCATGCTGTGTTTAATATGTTAGCTGTTATTGTATATAATTAGTTTTTGTAAACGACTAACACCCCCATCCCTCAGGACTCAGAAATGTTAAGTCCATGGTGCTTAAGAATGAAATCAAAATTAATTTAAATATTTTTCTTTTTGTATTAAACTTTTCATGAAACTAAAAATATAGCAACTTTTCATTGGGGCTTTTCTATCTGGATCTTTATTTTATTTGAAAAAAAAAGCAGTGTCGTGTTTTGTAAGTTTTTACGTTATTGACATTTAAAAACATTGAAGGCTTTTATTTTCTTACTTTGAATGCGTTTGTATAGTGTAAACATTGGTTTGTGTATGGCATGAAGATGTAGATAGCAGTTTAGAGTAATGGGACGAAGGTCATATTAAGTAAACATACAAAAGCCGAAACATGTTGAAAAAATGAGAGTATAGTTATGTTTCTGTATTTATAAGATCCTCAGAACGACACTTCGTACTGTAGATTCACAACAAAACTTGAGAAATTATGGAATGGAAACGGGATGGATTGGTGAATCGATCGAGTCAGTTGCTTTTGTCAACAGCGTTTTTCCCCCCCGCTTCCCTGTCTCATTACAAAAGAGAAAAAAGCCACTACATAAACACTGCTTCAACTAAAAGGTACTCTCATGTAACTTATGTTCTACTCGTCCTTCAGTCCCTGCAGTATCGTGCTTAATACATTCATCATAGAATTTATTCTGTGCCGGGAAAGAAACTTTTTGTTGCTAGCTAGAATTTATTTCATCCTTCTCGGTCTCCTATTGTTTAATTGCGATCACTTTCTGCATAAAGGGTCTGCTTACTGGTTAAATGGACTGAATTTCACATCATGATTGACCCATGACAATTGTTCAATAAACATTGAAACAATTTTATAATTATTCAGACTGATGGTAACTTAGAAACCCCTGACTACAATTATTTTTTGTAATGTATATCTTTGTACAATAATAGATGTTCACATATATTCTGCCTTTAGGTTTTAAAGAAGTCCAAACTCCCGGTGGTACCACTTGGTCAAGAATGAGATATTCATTTACAACCAAAAGATCAGAAGTTCACATCATTAGATATGTCTTGTTTTCTTAATAAAGGCATTTTATTTTATGCAGTTCACTTCACATTTCTGTAAATAGTTACTGTTTGGTTGTTGTGAAGAACATGATCATTGTGTACTTGATTTTTGATCTTATTAACTTGCCATGAATAAAGCAGGAAGAGGAATGAATTCTGCCAGGCTGACAAATATATACTTTTAAGACAAAAGTTACCCATAGTGGTATAATCACCCAGTGTAGGTCATGTGGTACATGATATCCTATAAACAAATTTTGGTGCAAGACCAGCAATTTCAGGGAAGTGGTTAAGTTGATTAAGTTAACTATTTTAATGACCATGAAAGGATGAAAGAAAAGCTTTTGTTTTTTTGTTTTTCTTTTTGGCAGTGATACACAGTTATTCAAACTATCACCCACATCTAGAGGTTTATGAAGCAAAGTGCTTTAATTATTCCTTTTCTTAAGCTGGCCAGGCATATTATTAATGGTGGATGACCAGTCATTCTAATAATTATATGGTGTCTAGCAGATGTATCAAGTTGTATTTCTTGTCAGATTTGTTATAGATCAATACAACATCAATAATGCTCTTGTCTTTCCTCACAACAAAGAATTTCTCTCTTGGTGAAAGGTAGTCTGTATGAAGTCATCATTTTGCCTATTTTTATACTGGCATGGTTTCGATACCTCACAGCCAGTTCTTATTCCAAGTTCCTATCCTTCCTTGACAGGTAGGAGGGCCACACGTTTGCTCATACATTTTAATTTTTGGCATAGTTTCTATGGTTAGATGCTCTTCCTGAATCAACCACTTTATAGGATGTACTGGATGCAGTTTATTGTGACATCAACACTAAAATGACTGTCATGAGCTTGGCAAGATTAACGTGTTCTTTAGGCATTATCACTATTTCATAAAAATAATCCTAAGAGGGTAAATAGTAGAAAGAATGATCATGGATGTTGTTTGAAAACGATTCTGACAATGGAAGATAACTGTGAAAAGAAATAGATCAAATTTCCTGATAGTGTGTCTTAAAGACAAGAAGATAAAAGGTTAGGTACAATGCTATACAGTTTCTTAATACTTGTTCTAATCCTTTATCATCTTGTATGTGATGGTAGTGCTGTTATGCATACATTCTGGACTGCATGTATACAAAAGATTGTCTGATTCACAATAATTTACTCACTCCACTCTACTGTTGCTAGTACACAGAGCTGTGGATTCTTCTCCATCTCTTCTAATACCTTGACAATGGTTCAGTTCTATGCTAGCCAGCTGTGTATCATCTCTAACTAAACCACTCCACATCTCTCATGAAATCTTTTTTTTACCATATATCAATATTACCTTGTATTTCCATTTATCACCTAATATTTCCATATATTATCTAATACTAAGGCAGTGAGTTGGCAGAATCATTAGCAACATTTCAGCCATCATTATGTTTTGAGTTCAAATTCCACCAAGAGTCCTCAGTCAAACCGTCCAACCCATGCCAGCATGGAAAGCGGACGTTAAATAATGAGAATGATGTTGACTTTGCCTTTCATTCTTTCGGAGTCAACAGTTGGGCACTGGGGGTGATGTAATTGACTCACCCACTCCCCTGAACTTGCAGGCCTTGAAACCAATATTACCTAATACTAGGTGATATTGATATATTTTCCATATATCAATATTTCCTAGTATTTTTAAGTTAATATACTATTGTATCATGTTAATGCCCCACGTATTAATACATCATACATAATTTCTCACTATTACACATGTGCACAAATGTATTCACTCATCTCTCGCACAATTCCCAACACTGATACATGTATTAGAAATTCTTCCACAATTCTGTCTCTGTATTTCTAACAACAGTTCCTTTTCTCTTGTTTGTTCAAAACCACTAATTCTGCTTCTTGTCCAGTACTGTTGGCATGTTTTTTTCCTATTAATTGCACCCTTTCCCCTCTTTTCTCTTTCCATCTATTATGACAAAAAACAACTGTTTAAAATAATATCTTCATTTTCTTTACATCATAATACAATGACCATGTACAGGCTAGGTTTTTCATAAAAACTTATGTGGGTGTCATAATCCACAACTCTCATTGTTTTGGAGGGCATATTGCAAAAAAAGAGGCACTGTGTATGGGGGTGGGTGGTGAAAAAGTCATAAATTAAAAAACATTTTTTCACCAATTTTTTTTCACCAACATTTTTTTGTTCATTGTTTCTTGTACTTTCTTTTTACTAGAGTATTTGCTGCATGCTCAACAAAATCAGGTTCACCAATTCTGGATTTCTTCATCATAGTTACTGCATCATCACTCAAAGACACTACACTAAACATTTAAATCAATATTTCATATTGGAATATCAACCATCTGAAATGCATTTGCCACTTGCATCTATTCTACAAGCAAAAACATAGCCTGTAGCATTTCCAGGTTCTCTGAGTTTGATGAATTTGATATTACTTGAATGAAATAGAAAGAGCTGAATTTATTTATCCAGTGACACCAAATGATCACAACAATCATATTCAACTCATATTCTATTTATTGCATATCTTCTTCAATCTCACCACAAAGGCAGGCATATAATGCAGCCACACACACACACACATATTTGTATGTGAGTGTGTGTTATGTATAACTATATCGATCTGACTATTGGCTGTTGTTATACACCACTGGGTCTTGCATTGTTGTAGACAAGCAGGTCAATGTTCCCTCTAAATGGAATACCAGTCTGTCACAGGGTTATCCATTTACAGCTGAGTAGACAACAATATAAAATAAAGTATTTTGTTCAAGAATAAAATACATTGCTCGGTGGCGAATCAAAATTTATCTTGTGATCATGAGTGCCACACCCTAAGCATGGGGCCACACACCTTTATATATATATATATGTGTGTGTGTGTGTGTGTAGTACCTTTGAACTGTGGGATGACATTCTGTGCTTGAGAAGACCTATTGAATCAAGTAAAATCAAAATCAAATCAAATCACAAATGGAATTGTAGTTGTGGCCGATGCCAGTGCCACCCGACTAGCTTCCATGCTGGTGGCATGCAGTAAGCACCATGCATGTGTGAATCGTTGCCAGTGCCGCCTGACTGGTTCCCTGTGCCGGTGGCACGTAAAAGGCACTATCAGAACATGGTCAAATCCATCCTCCCTGCCCCAACTGGTTCCTGTGCCGGTAGCACATAAAAAGCACCATCAGAATGTGGCTGATGCCAGTGCTGCCTGACTGGCTCCCGTGCCGGTGGCATGTAAAAAGCACCCACTACATTCTTTGAGTGGTTGGTGTTAGGAAGGGCATCCAGCTGTAGAA
The DNA here is from genome assembly GCF_001194135.2 of Octopus bimaculoides. NCBI lineage: Eukaryota > Metazoa > Mollusca > Cephalopoda > Octopoda > Octopodidae > Octopus > Octopus bimaculoides. The sequence continues at coordinate 114,939,789 of NC_068981.1, read as the reverse complement.
ACACTGCCAAATCAGATTGGAAACTGGTGTGGCCTCCTGGCTTGCCAGTCCCCAGTCAAACCGTCCAACCCATGCCAGCATAGAAAACGGTCGTTAAACGATGATGATGATGATATCACTAAGTTATGGGGATGTAAACAGACCAACACCGGTTGTCAAGTGGTGGTGAGGGACAGACATAAATATAAAGACACACACAAGGCTTTGGTTAGCCTCAGTTTAGAAAAGATGCCCAAGATCCCACACAGTACAACTGAACTTAGAACCATGTGGTTAGGAGGCAAACTTCTTGCCACACAGCCATGTTTGCACTCATTATATAATGTATGTATGTATATGTGAGAATATGGTTGCTTGTATTTTTTATCTTTTTTCTTATTCTACCTGTTAGAGTAACTTCCCTTCTATTCAATGGTTTTTATCATAACGTCTACTGCTATTAATAGCCGCCGAGAATGCATCATAGCTCTTCAGTCCAACATTTGAAACTCTGAGTACTGTAATAACAACTTACTATTTGTTCTAACTTATAACATATATATATATATGTATATATGTGTGTGCGTATGTATACATACATATATAGATATATATCTATATATATATATCTATATATATATATCTATATATATATCTGTATATCTATATAT
>NC_068981.1:114932166-114939051 GCF_001194135.2 Octopus bimaculoides | reverse complement strand
TATATATAGTATTGCTATCCAGTAAAACAAAGCACCATAAGGTTAAAATATGAATATAGAATAGTGGTACAACAATGCACCAATATTTACTGGAAATAGTAGTCGATAATATACAACACTATAGTAAAGCTTTACTGTGTATATACTGGCAAAGATGTTTGTGGGCGGCAAATATAAAAAATTTTGTCTTACCTTTAGGAAGAACATTAGATAAACGTACAACCCAGATGTGGATAATCTAGAACCTAGGTTTCAAACTTTCTAAAATAATTTAACCTTATGGTGCTTTGTTTTACTGGATAGCAATTCTATTGTGTTGCACTATTTAATAATTTTTTCTTTGAAAACGTTTTTACTGTTCTCGATTCTATTAATGGCTCAGGTATTCAGGCAAATATACTAGCACTGATGTAGCAACATTCAAAATTTTGTCTGGTGAATCTAGTTGAAAAGAGTTAATTAAATTTACATTGACAAGTGTATTTTGGAGAGTTGAGAACCTAGGTCCTAGGTTATCCACATCTGGGTTGTACATTTATCTAATGTTCTTCCTACACGTAAGATGAAATTTTTTATGTTTGCTGCCTGCAAACATCTTTGCCAGTATATACACAGTGAATCTTTACTATAGTGTCATATATTATTGACTGCTATTTCCAGTAAATATTGGTGCATTGTTGTACCACTATTCGATATATACATATATATATATATATATATATATATATATATATACATAAGAAAAGAGATGACAAAGAAATGATTATATTATGAGCCTCATTAGCTTACAGCTTTTTTCACTATAAGATGTGGTGGACTGAGTTGAGTGCCTGAATAATAACTTACAGTTTCATTTGAACTTTAAACATGAAGTGCACTTCACCACATCTTATAATAGAAGCTGTGAACTAGTCGGGTTTGTGAGATAATTGTTTGTTCGTTTGTCATCTCTTTCCTTACTACTGCTCTGTACTTGACTAACACTTTGTTCAGAGGGATACATACATTGAGTTCTGCACCAGGTTATTAGTATCACAATGCCTAACCAATATATATATATATATATATATATATATATATATATATATATATATCTTGTTACTAGTTTCAAACTTGATCACTCCTTCTCTCTCTCTCTTTCTCTCTCTGACCAGTTAGCTCTGTATCTCCTCCACAGTAAGGCACCTGTTTTTGTGTCACTGTCACACTTTAACCTTTCATCATTTGGTACAAGATTGCCTCCAATGCCACATTCCCTCTCAAAGGATCTTTGTTTTGCAAGTTACTTAGTGACCCTGCTAATGCTGTTGTCACATAAAAAAGCATCCAGTCCACACAAAGTGGTTAGCATTTGCAAGGGCACTCAACTACAAAACCATACCACAACTGACCTTGCCTGTGCCGATGCCACATAAAAGCACTGTCCATTCTGTGGAGTGGTTGGTGTTAGGAAGGGCATCCAGCTGTAAAAACCATGCCAAAACAGACAACTGGAGCCTGCTAGCTCCTGTCAAATTGTCCAACCGATGTCAGCATGGAAAGCAGAGATTAAATAATGATGGTGACGATGGTGATGATGATGAAATATATATATAATATATATATATACATACACAAGTTAATATCAAACAGTGAGAATGAGTGCTCAACATTGCATTGTTAGATAAGTATTGACCAGTCTTCCCACCAATACACAAAAGTTGTATATCTCTACTGTTGGAACAAATATATTTTTCTTCCTTGTTTTTATATTAGTAAGGATGTTTGTTGAGATATAGACTCACAATTCAGAGATTTAATAATGAAGCATTCCCATATACAGGTGATTGCATTCCTTCAAGATTTCAATTAGAATAATGTCCAGTTCATATTTCCCATTTTTAAACATCTTAGTGGCAACACTAGCATAGTAAAAGGTGGTGAATGACAGGCATTTCACAAACTCCCTTCATTACTGCTGGACCCACTGGTTTAGGCGAGTTTAGCAGCTAGTGTTCTCTCCAGCACTCTACTATTGTTGTCACTATTTCTTTTCTTTTTTTTTTTTCTTCTGTAGCAATATGCTATCTGATCATTTGACTGGCTATGGAACAATTCCTGGTACCATCATAGAAAGCGTGCATGTCAAACCCGTCTGCATGAACTCTGAGCTTTTCCAATCCACCTTTCAATAGGCAGCGTATAAAAATTAACTGAACCTCACTTTAAAAAGTCAATTACTGCTTTTTTAGGAGTGTCACCTGATAGTTATCTAAGAGTTATTTTGTGAACCTTTTAAATATCATTCAGGAGCCTGTGGAACAGAGATCTCATCAAACCACCAATGTTGATGTTTTTTCTTCAACAGTAACTTAATAATGTGTAGAATTCAAAGCAGACTGTTTTTTGTCTTCCATGCCAACTTCTAAGCTGATGAATTCCTTGGAAACTAGGGAATAATGAATGTTTTTGCAAATATCACAACTGTTGAGTTTGTAGCAGTTGAGAGTCTTGGTTTTGAACAACCTGTACGATGCTCAGCTCCTCCTGCTGTACAGTTGAGCTGATCTTTAAAATCTCCACACTAACCACGATCATGTTGCTAATAGTAAGACTTCCCCCCTCTGCACTCAGTGAAATAAGTCTGATGTTGTTGCTGTTAGTTTTCACAATACCATGATTCCCAATCTCTCCCAGTTTTTCTTTGTTTTTTTCTTTTGATTTATTCAAACCATCCATCAAATAACTTTGTCTTGTCTGGGCATTTTAGTCAGTATTGGATTCAATAAATGATATTAGATAACAAAGTTGGTGCACAAACACCCAGTAATGTGACAAGAAGTATCTATGGAAGGAAAAAAACAAAGTGACATTATCTATTTGCTCATAACAATTGGTGCCTCAATCAATTTTGAATGCAAACTATTTTTCAGAGGAAAGCCAATACTGTTTTTAATGTTCACCCTTGGGGTAACCTGTTCAGAAGGTATAGTTCCTGTCAACTTTAGAGAGCCCCCTTCTAACAGCCTGTTCTCACTGAGTGTAGCAATATTTATACTGTAGCACCTCCCATCATTGGATTTTAAAATTGTTGAGCACTGGGATCAGCTCATCATGTTGCTGACATCAAATAGATTCTATATATTCCTCATGACAAGCCTCACTAATATATTATTCTTATATTTACAATGACTATGGGTTGAGTGCACAATTTGTTCACTGGCAGAAAAGTTTGCAAGAACAGCTTCCATTTGAGCCCAGCTGCCAGCAACTGATGTTTAATGTTGTTTAGTGTCCAGGCTAAAAGCCTCCAGTACATTCACATATGCTCCCTTTGCCAGACACTCCATCACTGCAAGAACTTTTTAAGGATCCAAGAACCAAGATCCACATTGCAGGATAATTTACCTGCACAAAGAAGCTTTATAGAAAGAAGTATGCATTTCCTAGTATCATTATCTTCATGGTGAAAGTAATATGTCCTATGGCAAGGCAACTGTTATCTCTTCCCAGCTGTTGAAAACTGGTGGAAATCCAATCCATTGTAAAACAGCTTTAAAGCTGACTAACACAACCTGATTTCCTCTCAAGATGTGCTCACTTAATATTTATCTTCCTGGGCTCATCTACAAGACAGCAAGGAGTGCTTGGTATATTCAAGAGTATATCTACCAGGAGTAGCTTGCATACTCTATCTCTCTCTGTATGTATACACATGCTAATTAACATCATCATTAACTTCTTCATAATTTTACCTTTTTTTCTTCTTTTCTGTCTGTTGCCAACATGGGTTGGATAAATCTCATAACATCCTGCTGCATCCCATTGTCAGAAATTCATCAACTGTCTTTGTAGTGAATGTTATGTTTTATGCATTGTGACATTATATGGCTAATGTTTTATGCATTGTGACACTATATGACTAATGTCCTTCATATGACCAACCACTTTGAAATCTGAAATGGGTGCACTTTATTGTGTCACAAGCATAAGTGTAATTGTCTGCAATGAAGTTCAATATTTCCCCCTAACCTGTATAATATTAGTTTCATATTCCATTGGGAGACAACTGTAATAATTAAACACATATCACTTTACTGAAAATCCTACTGGACAAAATGCGTAACAGCTTTTTAAAAACACTGGTTTACAGAGAAATTGAGGCAACACAGGAAAAATAAAAATAATTGTTTTAGCCTAATTTTGGGTTGCTGATTTCAGATACAACACCAGTTTTCACTCATCACCTCCAGACTTTGAGATATACATTATTATGATTTTATGACAATTCCTGCAACCATATATATGACCAACTTTTATTTTGTTTTTCAGATTTTTGTGATACATATGATACATATCTCTACAATGGTTTCAGGGACTTCAAAACACCAAGGAAGCATCAACAAGGCAAATTCATTCTGCTACATGTGTGGGGATTTCACAACAGTTGCACAGTGCCAAACAATTACTCCCCTCCTGAGAACTGCTTACTTTCATTATTTTGACTGTAAAATTGGAGATCAGGACAAATCCTGGGCCCCACACTTTTGTTTTAAACCCTACTACAGTGGACTGACTGCATGGTTTAACGGCAAGAAAGCAGCCTTCAACTTTGCTGTCCCAATGGTCTGGAGAGAGCCATGAAGCCATGCAGATGATTGTTTTTTTTGTCTAACAAATATAACAGGTTTCAATGATTTTTCTAGAAAAAAGATCAAATATCTCAACTTTCCCTCAGCTATGAGACCTGTTCCCCATTCAAATGATCTCCCTGTCCCTATACCCCCAGCAAATAAGGATCTTCCTCCTTCATCAGATGAAGAAATGCCTTCTGAAGACGTCTCTTTATTCAGGAGCAAGTGGCAATGAGCCCCGCTGGATCAAGCAGGAAGACCTGAATGACCTTGCTCATGATTTGTATTTATCTAAGCAGCAGATCTCCTGGCATCCTGGCTTTAGCAATGGAACCTGGTCAAGGCAGATGTAAGGATCACCAGTTTGAGGACACAGAACCAGGACTTTGCCTCTTTCTTCAACATGGAAAACAGGCTCTGCTACTGCACCAGTGTCTCTGGCTTGTTCACCTTCCTTGGTTTCCCACACAATCCATCAGACTGGCATCTTTTCAGAGACTCTTCTAATCGAAGTCTGAAGGCTGTGCTCCTGCGCAATGGGAATAAATACCCCAGCATTCCTATTGCCTACTCAGTCCATCTAAAGGAGTTGTATGACAATATAGAGCTTGTTTTGGAAGCTGTCAAGTACAATCAGTACCTGTGGAGTCTCTGCAGGGACCTCAAGGTCATTGGGCTCCTTATGGGTATGCAAATGGGTTCACAAAGTACTGTTGCTTTCTCTGTCTCTGGGACAGTTGGGCTGTGTCCAAGCACTACAAGTAGATGAACTGGGGATCTAAGAGCACTTTCGTGTCTGGTGAACACAGTGTCCACGAAAATCCTTTGGTGGACATGAACAACGTGCTTCTTCCTCCTCTTCATATCAAGCTTGGTTTAATGAAGAATTTCATGAAGGTTATGGACGAAAATGGCACTACCTTCCAACACTAGTGCACTCTGTACCCAGTTCTAAGTTCTGCTAAGCTCAAGGAGGACGTCTTTGTCAGACCTCAGATCCAAGAGGTACTGAAGGATAAGGAGTTTGAGGAGCTTCTTTCCCTAAAGGAATTGCGAGCATGGGAAGCATTTAAGTCAGTCTGCCATGGCTTCCTTGGTAACACACAGGTACTAGATTACCGAGAGTGTATCAAGAAGTTGTTACGGTCTTATGAGGATATAGGATGCTGAATGTCACTCAAAATTCAGTTTCTTTACTCCCACCTCAATTTCTTCCCTCCAAAGCTCGGAGCAGTGAGCAATGAGCTTGATATTACTAAGATGGAGAGCAACTGCCAAGGTAAGTGGAACCCTAGCATGATGGAGGACTTTTACTGGATGCTCTTGTGTGACATCCTGGAGGCAAAGTATACAAAATTGTCTAGAAAAACTCACTTCTAACAGTCCACTGTCCTATGACTTGTGAGTATTGTATTATCCAAGTAATTTAGTTCCATCAATGTTTTGTATCTATGCTGTTTTTTTTTGTATTTTCTTTTTGTAATATGCTTTTGTAACAGATGACATTAGTCAGACTAATTTTGAATTTATATGCAGTATAATTAAAATGGGATATGTAAAAGCAAAAAAACTAGAGGTGATAGAGTAAAACTGTTCAGAAAATTGAATTCACCATCAAAATTAGTAAGAAACTCCTATTCATATCCTTGCCTCAGAGCAAAAAAAAAAAAATGTTTGTAAACCAGTGAAAAATGTGACATTATTATAGAATCGTAGTACATTTTGTTGGCGATAAAATTATGTCAAATTATTAATCTAAATTTAGTTAGCCCTCTGGAGTTATCCCCCCTTTTCTGTATTACACAAATTACTACTGATCAAAATTCACTTGAAATTTTAGTCGAGCTAATCGACCCTAGTGCTTATTTTCTTTTTTAACCTGATACTTAGTCTATCGGTCTCTTTTGCCGAACCGCTATGTTACGGTGACGTAAACATACCGACATCGGTTGTCAAGCGCTGGTGTAGGAATACACAAACATGAAGGGCTTCATTCAGTTTCCGTCTACAAAATCCACTCACAAGGATTTGGTCGGGCTATAGTGGAAGACACAAGGTGCCACGCAGTAGCAGTGAACCCACGGGGATTTTTCCAATTTTTTCACTACACAAATGATGGGGGGGGGTAAATTTTTGTTGTTGCCTAAATCCCAGCAAGGGACTACCCATGTGTTACTTCCGCATCATCATTCCATAAATCGTGTTTATGGAGAGTAAAATATTAAAAAAGAAACATCACTACACGTGAAAGTAATAGAGAAACGAAGAAGGT
>NC_068981.1:114924393-114931993 GCF_001194135.2 Octopus bimaculoides | reverse complement strand
ACGACACAAGGACCACTATTGACTCGACAGAGTAATCAAATCTGCACGTCAATGCCAAGAAAATTCTTTTCTTCCCAACCCACAAACGGCCAGTATTTTCCTCTGTGACTGCCACAATTTTCTGTTCAGAGAAGAAAAGAAAAAAAAAAAAAAAAGCCACGAAGAATAATGACTCCGCATCTGTCCAAAGTTAAATATTTTCTGCATACTTTAATTTCACTTAGTTGTACTCAGAAAGAACACATACCATGCTTTTGCGCTTTGCTACCAGCCAGCTACGGTCATGTTGAATATAGACATAAGTTTAAATGTCTTAAGTGCATTCAGCGACTTTCTTTTTCCTTCAACATATTCTACTTAGTCAAATGATATAAGCTACATCTGATCAACAACTTGACCCAACCAACTATATTAATCGGTTGTGAAAATACTCGGCGGAGATACCTCCGTTAGCTACGAAACTGGGATCTTTGTAGTTTTCGTCACTGTTTACAATTATCCTTAAAAACTTTTTGATGCACCATATAGATGTAATTTTTGACGCTGGATCCGGATTTGTTATTCTTTTATTCCAGAAAAAATTTGCAAAAGTTTTATAAGTGTTCGAAGTTCGATAATTTTCAGAATGTTCAGCTATTCAGAAAACAGTGCGTTCGCTGCCTCTTCCATCATCAGGGTGTGGGGCATCGGCATGTCAAAACATTTATAGGAATGTGTTAAATAGCTCAACGGGCTGCGTGTCTGAATCACGTCGGGGGGTCACCACTTTAGGAAAGTGGGTTATACATCATTAGATGTACAACTGACTTTCCTATATTAAATTAGGTTGGTTATCAGTTATATAGAAATAGTTTTTATTGTAGCTCAGCGGGCTGCGTGTTGAATCACGTCGGAGGGTCACCAGTTTATAGGAAAGTGGGTTATACATCATTAGATGTACACCTGACTATATTAAACTAGGAATTGAACGGAACGCTGAACTCCAGACTATCAACACAAACAATATTTATTCATGGTGGAAAATATACATCTTTAATCTTGTTTGTTGAGACGTCTTCGGTGTGTGACAACACGGTTGTTGGGACGTTGGTATATTGATGTGAGCTGTCTAGCGTGAGTTCGAAAGATGGAGAGATAGCTAGACACGTCCTTGCTCAATCGCTGGCCAGCAAGAAAGAGACAATCAAGCGGGAAAGCTTGGATGTTGAATTCCACGCATGCGTGAGACTACGCATGCGCACGGCGTTACTACACATTAAACTAGCTACAGTAAGCAAACCAACAGGAGTTACTTGAAATAATAGTCAAAATATTGTTTAAAACAGACATTTATTAGTTTTAAAAATCCAACAAAGAAAGTTTGCAATACACTCTAGGATTTTATAAAATAAATCATCTTTCTCATATCTTCACATAAATTTACAAAGGTAAGAACGGATGGAAAGGTGTGTCCCACACTGGCATTTGCTTCCTACACTCCTTGTGCCCATGCACAGTATCTTTGGTTACTATGGAAACAAAGTGTTAAATACTCGCTTTTGGTTACAATGGACACAGATGTGTAAAATACTCGCTTCTGATTGGCTAAAATACCCAAATTTTGCAAATTTTAAAGGCTAATAACTTTTTAATTATGGATTTATAGGGAAAATGAATTTCATTTTCATAATTAGTATACAAAATTCAGTTCATATACCAAATTTGAAAACAATTGGAACAAAATTGTAAACAGTGACGAAAACCACAAAGATCCCGAGACCAGAATCGACTAAAACTTTAGTTGCACTTGACATCAAAACTTGTTTTTGTATGCAATGATGCAGTTAAACATCCTTTATAGACAACTTATACCGACCCGAAAGGTGTGTTAAGAACGGAACCTCAGTACATGGTTTTGGACATTCAAGGAAGACTGTAGACTGTCAGTGTTGATCGATTTAAGCAGGCTTTGTGTCTAATCTCTTCCTTATCAACAACTTTCTTCCTCTGCTGCACCCACACAAACTATATGCACAAATAACATACTGTCTAACAGAAATACACTCTCACTAGCAGAATTATATGGAGTGGCAGAAGAGTACATTGGCCAGCTAAATTACACCCGCTCGTTTTATTAGACAATGCACAACAAAGACTGTGTTCTCCTTTTCCCAAAAACAGGAAAAGAAATTTTGAAAAATGTTTATAGCAAATGCAAAGTTCAACAGTTTTTCAACCATTTCTCATTGATCAATGTATATATATAATATTCTTTCTGCATTTTGTATTTTGTATTTCTGTTTGTCATTTCTTTTTTATTCTCTGTATGCGTTTCTTTTATATTTTCGTTCTTTTAGTTTTCATTCTAGAGAACTGGAAGGGAGCTACTTGTAGCAGATTCGAAACCGAATCGACAAGTTGCCAAGTTAAAATCACGGTTTAGTAGCAATCTTTACATGTGATCGGCCAAGTTATGGGCCAATCAGAATCGAGACATCACGTGATGTATCTTTCTTGAAGCCTCTAGAATATCTCCTAACAAGGCTTATATGTAGGCACGCTTTGGGCGCCAAATTGTAGCAGGATTTTAAAACAGAAAAGGGTGTGAATAAATTATACAAGGTATTGGCATTCCTTCACTTAAGTTCTTTTGTTCTGATTGTAATGTTTTATTTGTAGCATGTCAGTCACAGATAGTTCCTTCTATAATGAAAACACTTATAAAAACATGATATAAATGAAAATCCTTACAATTTTCAATACAGAAGCTATAGTCCATTTGAACGCTTAGTTCTGCCTTTCAACATTCTGAGTTCATTTCCCACAGAGGTCAGTTTAGCCTTCTTCATTTGATGCAAACCAAGTAGTGACTTTGCTTATTCTTCAGTCATACGCCTCCTCTCTCTTTCATTTAACGCAGGATATTCTTAACCATTATCACTTTCTTCTCTCCATCATCTTAGCCTAAATTTGTCAAGATTGCCACTGCATCAAATCCGTTCATGACCACAGCTTCATGTGTAGTTTCTAGTAGCCTAATTAGCTGACCTCAAAGTGAATATAGTCTCACTTTGTGACGTGTACAGTTCCATTTCAGCTGGTTTATGTCTCCGAGAACGTTGCAGATCCTGCTATGTTTCCGCTTTAATTGCGCTGTTCTGTCTCCCCATAATGTTGTTGAGCATTATCTTTCCCGAGCATATTGTATTGCTCTTAGTTTGCAATACAAAACTTGTTCCTTAGATTCTAGGTCTTTGAATCGTAAGTGACTGTTGGTTGTAAGCATTCGGAGCAAGCTTAGCCGAAAGTCTGTCACCTTAGTTTTAAGTGTGGGCTTAGAGATATGTGTAAATGATGTAAAAGAGGCCAAGGCCAAAACCCTAACTGAACCTCCATTCAACCCGGGCCACAGTAGCATCGTATGATACCAAACCTCCCAAATGAACTATACAAGTCAAAGATAATAATTCCCCCAAACTGTCGACCACATGTCGATGTAAGGCATTCGATTTATATTTTCAAAATTCCATGTCGCATCCCCAGCAGAGTTTAGACTATTTTATTATTTTATTTCCTTTACACCTACAATAAGAATATATTAATAAATTAATTTTATGTACGTGTCACTCTTTCTTTTCTAGCTTTTCCCTTCTTCTCTTGACCTTTCTTTTCTGACATTTCGGAAATGTTTGTTCCAGAAATGTTCATTCAGACAGATAAATATTCTGTAATGATGTCATGTAACGTGTTTTTTTTAATATTGGCATATCATATAGATAGATATGAATTATTTAAAGAGAAAGAAGTTGGAGCTTTATTCTTTTGTAATGTTTCTATAATGGCGTAACAATAGTCACATTAAAAAACAACCTTATTTGTTTCATATTTCATATCTTCAATGTTTCAGTTGACTCAAGAATTGGAATTATATAGACTGCGAGATTGTCTATTAAATTTAAGCATTATGGTAGACGGAGAAGTGAGTCTACAATCACCAAACAGACCCAATAGGAGGATATTCAGCGCTATAGGCCTTCATTGTGCGTCCTCACCGCACTTTTGCTAGCCCTATATTGTACGCCTCATTCACAATTTTTCTACACATTCCTCTAGCTATCACTCTGTACCCAAGCTGAAATATGCAGGTGAAAATCACAATTAACTTGAGCACAACGAATTTATTGTATTATTATGCATATTATCGAGTGAAATTTATTGCCAGTATTTCGCTGTATGATTATGTCTGTGAGCTATCTTAGATGACGTATTTCTTTCATTTCTCTTGGTCTTGCATTTAAATCAAGATGTACTCCGGTGCTATGAAGAAGTTCGCAAAACGGTTAAAAACTGTGACATAGCTTTGGCTTCATAGAGTACTGGATTTCACAAATGGTGATTGTTATGCCTCTAAATGAAATTTGACAGGTATATTTACTTCGATGCTATTCTGACAGTAATAATATACAATGAAACATTTTGGCATTATCAGATGACATGATTAATTTAGTATAGTAGTCAGGCACTTTTCTCGAATTTATATTTATCCACTTATATAAATTACTATTCTGGAACCGTTTAGTCCCGCCTTCGTTTAACGCAGCCTTCCTGTCAGCTGTTGCTCTCTGAAGCACATTTCAATAATTATTTTTTTCGAATCACAAAACAGCACCTATTTAATTTCTCCTCAATATTCTTTTCTACTCGAGGCACAAGGCCCAAAATTTGGGGGGTAGGCGGCAGTCGATTAGATCGACCCCAGTACGCAACTGGTACTTAATTTATCGACCCCGAAAGGAGGAAAGGCAAAGTCGATCTCGGCGGAATTTGAACTCAGAACGTAAACACAGACGAAATACCGGTAAGCATTTCGTCCGGCGTGCTAACGTTTCTGCCAGCTCGCCGCCTTAAATTTCTCCTCAATATTGGATAATATGAGGGCATGCATGGTTCTAGCCACAACAAAACTGATGGGACCCAACTTGAACAAAATTACTATCCTTCGATTGTAAGGCCTGCATGCTATATTACATAATTCATTAATTCTTATAGACTGTGGCATGTGATGTAATTTTCCTTAAATTTCTCTAATATCTAATTTATAACTATTGAGAATAATGCAAACAGAGCAGTTGTAAGCCTTTTTGCTGCCCGCCCATGGTTTTATATTACAATCTAATTAAATCAACAAATATCTTGACAAGTTCAGTGCAATGAGTAAACCACGATTATTCTAAACAACCATTGTAAACATAGGACTCTGCCATGTGTCTTTAGGCTCTATTACACAAGTGAAAAAAGTGAAGACTACATGAGCCACGTAAACCAATTCATTATGTGAAAAGAAATAATGTCTGGTTACACAATAGCATATAATGAAGATGGGTAATAAGGAAGATATGGAAATGATATACGACTTGAGATGAAATGAACTGGTAAGCGACGATTTAGTCTCCATTAAAAAATACAACGATTGCCATGCATGAAATAAAATAATATAACAGGTTACAACAAAGATGTGTGAGAGACTTCGTAGTTAGGTCGGACTGTTGATCATGTAGACAAAGTTGACGTACTGTTTGGTGGTCTGTAGAGGCAGCTGTTGGTCGTGTAGTGTTCGTACAGCAACGATGTAGGTACGCGTCTGGTGGAGAAGATGAAAGTGGAGACTGGCTGGTATCAGATACACCGTTGCCGGATGCAAGTTGTGAGTGGTTAATGGCGTGGGCCAAAGACCTAGAGCAGTCGAGAACTGTCGTTCTTGTAGAGATCAGTAGGATTCCCAGAGCTGGTGATTAATTTCCCGCGTAAGGAAAAACGAACTATTGCGCCAACATGATTGGACATACTAGGGAATTTTCGGCCCATAACACAGAGTTTAAGATTTTGGCCAAGGTGTTAGCGAAATGGCTGGCGCTTGTCGTTGGTAGTCTAGTAGGGGAGGCACAAACGTGCGCAATCCCGAATAGGTCTATCCACGACAACCTCCACCGTATGCGATACATCATAGAGAGGGCTGGGACTAAAGGTGGCTTCGGTTGGACACTGATCAATTTGGATCAATCAAAAGCATTCGATGGTTCGACGATTGCTACCTGAAAGCCGTCCTCAAAGCGGCTGGTTTTGGACCCATTTTAGGGCCTGGATCGTTGCAATGTACAGTGGAACCTGCTTGGTGGTCAAAGTAAATGACCATCTATCAGAACCGTTTAGCATCACAAGCTCGGTCCTTCACGACTGTCTGCTGTCACTTTTTCTGTACGTGCTGGCTCTCGAGCCACTGCTGCAGAAGTTGGAACAATTGAGGGGCATCCTTTTCGAACTGGGACTCGGAAGAGCAGTGTCTGCATACGCGAACGATGTCACCGTCATGGTGTTGGACACCTCCGAAGTGGAGACGGTCGGCTCTATTCTAAAAGAATATGAGTCGGCTGCAGGGCTAAAATCAATGTCGAGAAGTCGGTAGGCTTGTGACTGGGCACCTGGAGAGGCAAGTTGATGCCGTCAGATGGTATCGTCGGACGCTGAACTGACGGACCATTTGAACTGCTCGGGGTTTGGTTTGGTTCCGACCTCCAGGTGGATAAGAACTGGGACGAGGTGACGAACAGGATGGCGCTACCGGTTCGAGATAAATTCTACAGGCACGGATGTGCTGTCAGACGGGCTTGTCCGAGGTGCGTGCTGAGCGATGAAACTGCTCTGCATGCACTCGTTCAGTGTCCGGTAATTACTGACTAGTGGAAGTTATGTTGAACAGCAGCTGACTAGTGGTTGAACGGATCCGTCTGTCGTCCGGCTCCATAGAGATGATTGTCCCGCCGCCTCCTTTACTTGAGCAGGCAAGGCAATTTTTCTTTGCCTTGTTGCTGTGCCAAAAGAGGTTGTTTGGTGGATGAGGCTGAAAGGAATGAGGACAGAGACATTCCTCTTTGGTAAAGCCTTAATCGACTTTTTCAAGTTTCACTTGAAAAAGAAAGTGAGGGTGGAGAGGGAGGTTCTGTCCTCGAGTGAATTTATCAAAAGGTGGGTGAAAGCTGCGAATATGGCAAGAGTGGCAAGAGTCGGACGAAAAGAGTTGGAAAAGGTATTTGTCCGTGGTGTTCAGAATGATCTTGGATGGCGGGGTTTTTCGATCATCTCTAGTGGTCCTTCTATGTCAGGAGCCCCCTCCCCATATCACATTTTTTTTCCTTATTGCTGTATACTATATATACTTCACTTCTTTTTAATGTATACTGTGTATACTTCCTTTTTTCATATATATATATCATCCCATTATGTGTAAATCCTCACACTTTATGTCTGTCTTTGTATTGTCCCCCTCATCCTTTGCCTTGGTGGCAAATACAAGAAATCAGAAACCCGAGTTGTGTGTATCACCTAAAGCTAGAAATGGGAGCGATGACCTCCCTCGCAAATACTAATCAGACACAGACTGTGCCGTTGACCAGCTGGAGGAGATGTCTTCCTGGGGCTAAAAACAACGGTAACACCGTCCTCTATAGGATCGCTACGTTCAATTGGCAAATATATTTTACGATGATTATTTTTATTATTATTATTATTATTATTATTATTATTATTATTATTATTATTATTATTATTATTATTATTATTATTA
>NC_068981.1:114919911-114922584 GCF_001194135.2 Octopus bimaculoides | reverse complement strand
GTGGATGGAGTTAGCTATTTGCTGGATGCTCTCCATTACGTTCCTTTCTGTTTCTACACGACCGTCACTAGAGTTGGTCCTAACTATGATATTAATGTCATCTACATATCTGCTGTAAAGTAGAAGAATTGTGGACTGTTCTGCTAACATATGTTTAAGTTTTCTGTCCCACCAGGTCATGAAGAGGCCGGCCACATCTCCAGCTACACCAACGCCGATGGCTGCACCTTGAACCTGCATGTATAATTTTTTGTTGAACTTTACTATGTGGTTCTTCAAGGTGGTTTTTATACTGGCCCCTATTGCGTGAGCAATCATTTCCTTCACCTGATTGTTGTTCTCAGGGTTTTGGGTGGGTGCAGTCCAGTCACTCCAGCATTCAGTGGTGCTTTTTTTCACTGCTGAATTGATGGTGGATGGTCTTCCCCTCTGTAACCTGGTGGGGCAGAATCTACTGAGGTCATGGTCATCCAAATAGTTACTGTCGTAGCTTAGCCTGAGGAGGAGGCCCAGTTCCCTCGTGTTGACCTTGCGGAACTCCACTTCACTCTCACAGATCACCTGAATGATTATCTCCACAGCAAAATCTATGTCTATAGATGGGTAGAGTGAAATCACATCCATACTACCCACTACACAACCTGTGAGGTCGTTGGAGTGGTTGCAAGTACTGATTTTACTGAGGAGATCTTTCGTGCTCACACAGACATATGGAGACATCTCTATGAGAAGTCGTAATACCCGCAATTTCTGATCTCATACATAAATTAGAAACATTTATTGTAAAGAGTGGAGGATTGACAGTCATTACAGCGCAGGCAAAAAAACAAAAACAAACAAAAGCAACAAAAGAAAAAACGAACTTCGAGATATTTAGTTACGGCTTTTAGCATTCTAAGCTGAAATATCGCCGAGGTCAACTTTATCTTTCTTCCTTCCAGCAATGTTAAAATAAAGTATCAGCTATGTACTGGGATCGATTGAATCGATTAATCCTCTTCCTCAAATTTATGGCCTTATGCCTATTTTTGAAACAGTCTTTATTATTACTGTTAAGTATTTTGGGTTTCAATAATGCTAATCATGAAATATATAGGAGTAGTTCATTGTTCAAATTTTTAAAACTGATGAGACTAAATAACAGTTATTAGATGTGATGAAAACAATATATTTCTATCACACGTGCCAAGATAAATCTATTGAATATGTATAGCAAATTTTGAGTGAAAAGGAAATTATAAGTTGTCACTTTGAAATAAACAATTGTCAGCGAGGAAAGATGACTGATCCATTTCTAATAACATATGTATTTCTGCATATTTATCTTGGGTCAGGTAAAGTTATTTAAATATCCAGTACAATACAAGTTTGTAAGCATTTCTTTTCTGCACGCCGCAGAAAATGAAGACGAGTGCTTTACTTGTGGCTTTTGGTAAGTGATTTCTTTAACATAACCTTAAAGGGATTTTCTTTAATTTTAATCTTTCTTTAATTTCAATCTTTCTGGCGATTTTCCAATCGTTGTTTCACATTATTTTATTTTAATTTGAAAACAAAAAAACGTCAGTTAATTTACGAGCATATTGTGATATGAAGCGAGAAACTGATCTCTCTCTTCACCCCTTCTTTCCCTCTTTCTTTCTCTCCCTCTTTCTTTCTCTCCCTCTCTCTTTCTCTCCCTCTTCCTCCTCTTTCTCCCTCTTTCTCCCCTTGTCTCTCTAACTTTCTTATTTTAAAAACACGACTATGTTCAAGTTCGATTTTTTATTAAGAATTTTTCATATTTATTAGTCCTATGTGCTTAGTTTGGAAAACAACGTTTAAGAAACACATTAGGTTGACGTTTCGAGATAGTTGCGATCACATTCTCAAATTAAATTATTGTAATGAACGCTATGAATGCCATCCACACGATTACAACTGTTTAATCATATATGTACTAGCTACATGGATTCATTATTTTCGATAAATTGTTTTAAAAGATGCTGAAACACCTCATTTAATCCATAAATGCGGATTCTCTTGAAATTGTTGTGTATAAGTAGTTCAGAAGATTGCCTAAGCTGAGCTTCATACAAGTGTGCAACAAACATAGAACCGGAAATAAAAACTATTTTTGTCGGAGAAACTGCCTTTTCAAAAGAAATACTACCCTAGCCGATTCAATTGCTCTAAATGAAATATTTTTCTTATCAGTTATTTTTTCCAGTGTCTATTGTAGTACTTCAGGATATATTATAATTCTACGTTTTTCTGCCAGGAATTATAAAGAAGAAAATTCTACTGTTTCCAACCCTGGAAAAAGCAGTGTACAACTTGTACACTGAAAAAAAAAAACAAAGTGATTCCAGGGTAATTCTATCAACTCTGATAACTTGTCCTTCCGCGTTCTTTCTGATCATTGCAAAGGAAAGGTAATTAGGAAAGTGAAGTCGTTTAAATTTTAAAAAAAACAAACAAACATGCTTTTCGAGATCATTCTTAGAATGAAAGCATCGTTTTTGACTCCCAAAATTGTTGTCTCTCTGATGTGCGAAAGAGAAAGACCCAATGCACGTATATATCTAAAAATGTGCGATGATTTATTCAAAACTAGCCGACATGTTTAGATTCCGGATGGCTTCAACGAACTTAGTCCCACTGTCCTATAAATAGGACACTAAATGAAAACAT
>NC_068981.1:114918102-114919516 GCF_001194135.2 Octopus bimaculoides | reverse complement strand
ACACACACACACACACACACACACACACACACACACACACAAAGATGCCTTTGCATGAAAATAAACACAGAATACAGTTGTTCGTAATTGCTTTTTCCCTCGCTACCACTTATATATATATAAGCTCTCCCCACCCTCTCTCTCTCACTCTCTTTGCCTTCTTCATTACAGAAACACTAAGTATACACTCTGCACTATTAGATCTAAATTTTGCTTTCAATCATCAGAGTCCTGTAGCTTATGACCTTCTCCTTAAAGCGATGTATCCCTATGCAAAAGTTTTGCAACCTAGATATAAAATTATGCAACTGAGAGCATTCATTATTATTAGTATTGTGTTAACAAAACTTGATCTTTTTATTCGCTTTAGTCAGAGAATTTGTATCAGGTCTGTTAATTCTTCTCATCACATTGCTTCACTTTGCTAAGGTCTTATACACAAAATATAGACCTTTGTCTATTAAATACAGAGCAATTTAAAGTTTCTGGTGTCAACCAAATTATAAAAAGAGTAATATACACACACACGCGCGCGCGCGCGCGCACGCACACACACACACACACACACACACACACACACACACACACACACGTACACATACTAGCTTATGGGTTAATTGTTTATTCTTAAGGATAAACAGTAACGGTATGTACTTTAACAACCCTGCCTGTCTAGGTACAAACTGGCATTTCTATGCTGTGTTAGTTTCTCACTCTTAGAAGCAGTAACATTGTAAAACAGACAATTATTTCATTGACTTGTATTAACTTCACCTCCTTCTGTGAGTAACTATGCCCTGTCTCATCCATGGAAGATATGTCTTTCATTAGAATTTAGGAGCCGGTTGAGTGGAATTCAGAGTTCTGCGAATGGATTTTACTTCTTTCTGTTCTTCTGAGTCTGTAAATTAATTCATACAGTGTTCCTAGCGCCGTTGATATATTTGGAATCATTTCCAAGGCTATACTCACGTAAATTTATTTATTCAAAGAGTATTATGCTTTCCCTTCTTAATAAAGAATATGCCCAGTGTCTAGTCTAAGAATGAATGTTTTTATTAAACTTTATTAAACTCATTACATGTAATCTTATATTTCAGTGTTCTTCATATCTGTGAGGTCAGGCTCGGCTCGTAAGTATAACTGTTTCCAGATTACTTAAACATGAGTGCATCGTTTAGTGATCGCTAACCGACCGTATAATAAAATAAGATGGAATAGAAAGAGTCGTTTATTTATTTATTTATTTATTATTATGTTGTTTTTTTTCTTTCTTTCTTTAAATTTTCTTCCATTTCTCGCCGAGTGTTTTCTGTACACATAGGGCAGAGAAGCTCATTGTATGAATTCCTAGTTTACACACGCAAATTCACAGGTAAAATATCTATGTAAAAACAAAAATAATAAATTCATG
>NC_068981.1:114917044-114918092 GCF_001194135.2 Octopus bimaculoides | reverse complement strand
GCGACTCTAAACGGTTCCAATAGATGATCATTTACTTTGACCACCGAGCAGGTGCCGTTGTGCATTGCAACGATGCAGCCCCTGAAAACGGGTCCGAAACTGGCCATTTTACAGACGGCTTCCAGGTAGCGATGGTCGCCTCTATCATTAAGGAAACGCTGGAGATGTCGCAACCTCAGTGCATGCCTGTACATCATTAGTCACAGAATACTCAGTCCACCACTCAGCGGCTGCTGACAACAGATGGACTCTCTGACGAGTAGAACATGCCTCTTTCACAGAAAGCAGGAGAGCGAACACTCCAGCTTGATCAACCACAAAGCAAAGTAAGGGACGACGGTTGGCGGTAGTAGATGACAGAAGCGATGTACGTATTTGCTATTTCCGCCTGATTCTTTAGGGACAACTTCGTCTTTGCTCATTTCTGGGTGAAACTGACCATCCTGCTTGTCATCTCTCCTTGTTCTGGTCCACCTGGAAGTCCGGACAAAACCAGTCCCCAAGCAATTTAACCGGTCCTTCTGTCAAGCTCCATCCGATGCTATCGGTCGACATGGACTTGCTTCTCTAGGTTCCGAGTTGCAGATATATCGACTTCTCCTAGTTAATCTTTGTTCACTGTCACCGCTCCGTACTCTCTTAGAGCAGTGCTGATCACCTCGATTTCGGAGACGTCCGACACTATTATGGTGACGTCGTCCGCATAAACCGACTCGAACCTTCCACATCCTAGTTCATGCGGGATGCTCCTTGAAATATTCAGTCTCGTAGCAATAGCTCGAGACCCAGCACATACAGGAGTGAGAGTAGGGCGATCTTGGATGGTGAGGTTTTTCGGTCATCCCCAGTGGTCCTCCTGTGTCAGGAGGCCCCTCCCACCATATCACAATTGTTTTTCCTTATTGCTTATATTATGTATACTACATTTCTTTTAATGTATGCTGTGTATACTTCTTTCTTCTTTTTTCATCACTCTTTATATGTAAACCTCCACACTTTGTTATTATTATTATTATTATTATAATTATTATTATAATTATTATTATTA
>NC_068981.1:114914417-114917034 GCF_001194135.2 Octopus bimaculoides | reverse complement strand
CTTATTGCTTATATTATGTATACTACATTTCTTTTAATGTATGCTGTGTATAGTTCTTTCTTCTTTTTTCATCACTCTTTATATGTAAACCTCCACACTTATTATTATTATTATTATTATTATTATAATTATTATTATAATTATTATTATTATTATTATTATTATTATTATTATTATTACATTTTATTATTATTATTATTATTATTATTATTATTATTATTATTATTATTATTATTATTATTATTATTATTATTATTAGTAGTAGTAGTAGTAGTAGTAGTAGTTCATATAAAGGACTGAAGTAACTCAGCAGAAATATAATAGATAGATAGAAGAGTTCTTTACTTTTGTAAAAGTAAAGAACTCTTCTATCTATCTATCTATCTATCTATCTATTATTATTATTATTACATTTTCTTCTTCTTCTTCTTCTTCTTCTTATTATTATTATTATTACATTTTATTATTATTATTATTATTATTATTATTATTATTATTATTATTATTATTATTATTATTACTATTGAGTGAGAGAGCAGCGCATGGCATCAAAGTGATACTGGGGTACAAATATACAAAGCTCAATATACCCAGCATTACTACCCGTCTGATAAGGGTACACCAGGCACATACATCACAACCATATGTATGCGACATGGTGCAGGTGGGGCTCACTTAGAATTTTCTTCAGGTTGAGTAGCCCATCCCACTCAAAAGGTTTCAGAATAAGGTTTGTTTTAAGGATGATAAACAAAACACCCATGTTTCCAGAGGTGAATTACTCAAACCCCAAAAGAATTCCTCTCAACACATGGCTTGCTCGTGATCAGAGTTGCACATATAGTCAGCCACCAAGGGACATGCTTAACTAGTTAAGGTCAAACAAGTGACAAGCAAATCTGTGGTATTGAGTAGAATATTTGCTGTAGCCCACCTTTTATACCAAGACAAAGCAATGTAGATGATAACACTTCCAATCAGTTAAGATCAAAAGCCATGAGAGCCATTGCCTGGTACTGCATCAGGGAAATTCTTCTTCTTCTTCTTCTTCTTCTTCTTCTTCTTCTTCTTCTTCTTCTTCTTCTTCTTCTTCTTCTTCTTCTTCTTCTTCTTCTTCTTCTTCTTCTTCTTCTTCTTCTTCTTCTTCTTCTTCTTCTTCTTCTTCTTCTTCTTCTTCTTCTTCTTCTTCTTCTTCTTCTTCTTCTTCTTATTATTATTATTATTATTATTATTATTATTATTATTATTATTATTAATTATTATTCGTCTGTCCTTACGTTCTGAGTTCAAATGCCGCCGAGGTCGACTTTGTCTTTCATCCTTTTGGAGTTGATAAATTAAGTACCAGTGAAACACTAGGATCAATGTAATCGACTAGTCCCCTCCTCCAAAATTTCAGGCCTTGTGCCTATAGTAGAGCAGATTATTATTATTATTATTATTATTATTATTATTATTATTATTATTATTATTATTATTATTATTATTATTATTCAGTAGTATTAATTTAATCTCTTGCTTTTATTGCACTACCGAGCGTAGCTCCATGTGCCTTGGGTAAGTGTTGTGGTTTATTATAGTGCTCTTCTTTTCACTGTATTGAAGGTGTTTTACGTAGGATGTGTGCGGTGCCTAGTTAGTGCTATCTTCTGTATGTTATATATACTTGTAAGTCCTGGTGTATTTATTATGCATTTGTCTGAATGTTTTTTTTTAACCATACCTAATGCGCCTACTATGATAGGAATTGTTTCTGTTCTTAGGCTCTACATTCGAGTTACCTCTATTTCCAGATCTTTGTATTTTGAAAGTTACTCCGTTTCTTCTAGAAAAACGTTGTCATCTGTTGGTACTGATACATCAATGAGAAAACATTTTTTCTTAGTAATCTCTGACAACTATATCCGGCCTATTGGCCTTAATTTCTCTATCTGTCTGTATTGGCATATCCCAGAGTGTGGATACTTTCTCATTTCCTATGCCCTTTTCTGGCGTATGCCTATACCATCTTTTTTCTGTTGTCATTCCATAGTATTATTATTGTTGTTGTTGTTGTTGTTGTTGTTGTTGTTGTTGTTGTTGTTGTTGTTGTTGTTGTTGTTGTTGTTATTATTATTATTATTTCTCTTTATCACAAGTTTTGTTGGAGCTCCTGAAGCCTTACATGCTTAGTGGGCTTGCTACCTGCACCCTGTCGTGTCTGTGAATATATTCCCTCTTAGTCAGGACTGGGTAACCAGAGCCAATATGATTTATTGTTTCTTCTTCATCACCACATATTCTGCAGTTACTATTATTATTATTATTATTATTGAGTGAGAGAGCAGTGCATGCCATCAAAGTGACACTGGGGTAAAATATACGAAGCCCATTATACTCATCATGACTACCCGTCTGATAAGGGTACACCAGGCACATGCATCACAACCATATGTACGCGACATGGTGATCTCATATCAAGATAAACAGCGCATGACCTTGCAGATGGGGCCCAGTTAGAATTTTCTTCAGGTCGAGTAGCCCATCCCGCTCAAAAGGTCCCTGAATAAGGTTTGTTTAAGGATGTTGAGCAAAACACCCATGTTTCCAAAGGTGAATTATTCAAACCCCAAAGAAC
>NC_068981.1:114910001-114914320 GCF_001194135.2 Octopus bimaculoides | reverse complement strand
AAATCTGTGGTATTAAGCAGAATATTTGCTGTAGCCCATCTTTTTATACCAAGACAAAACAATGTACATGATAACACTTCCAATCAGTTAAGATCAGAAGCCATGAGAGCCACTGCCTGGTACTGCATCCGTATTATTATTATTATTATTATTATTATTATTATTATTATTATTATTATTATTATTATTATTATTATTATTATTATTTGCCAAGCTCGCAGAATCGTTGACACGCCGGACAAAGTGCTCAGCGGCGTTTGTTCCGACTTTACATTCTGAGTTCAACTTCCACCAAATGCGATTACCATTCCCCCGCCCTGTATCACTTTGAAAAGCAGTAACAGGTCCTTCGAAGTGAAACGAACGGAGATGGAGTTTTGATCTGGGACTACAGTGGAGATCCTCCTGCAGATGTAACCGAAGGAGGTGGAAAATATATGGAGATGCGCGTTGTGGTTGAGGACAAAAAGCCAAGATACCACCAGAGTGGTTCGGAGGACAGATTGAGAGCTTTCTGTTCTCAATAAAATGCAGGAAAGAGATGTTCTCCACTACAGTCGACAGCACAGCGCCAACAGAGTACAAGAGCACCAGCATAGAAGGGAACAAGAACAACTGTAGCAACATCAACACCAAGGCTCGTAGAAACAGCAAGATCAACAATAGCCAGAAGGACACCCACAGCAACAGAACCAAAACCCACCACTCAGGAAAATATCCAAGATAATTCCCTCCCTATGGCTCTCTCTCTAGCTCCTCTTTTTAAGTATACATACATGGACACACATGCAAATTTACCTTCTCCTGCATAGAATCTTTCCGACGTGAAAATATCTTGGAAGGTGGAGGACTAGCTAAGCAAATAAAAGAAAAGAAAAAGATAATATAAAATTTTAAAAAGTTACAACAGCTCTGAACGAATCACTCAATCACAATAGTATCACCGAAACCACACACACACAAAACCGACAAATCCATAGTACCACCGCCGTCGCCACCACCACTACTCACCTTAGCAAAACGAAAACACAAACGCAAGGACGAAATGACGCTAAGTGTGCTAACGATTCTGCCAGCTCATCGCCCTATGCGCTTCAATAATTTTTATTGCTAACATTTTTAATCAACAAAAAGTTGCAGGTTTCTAAGTAGCTGACCTTATATATTTTCCTACACAGTGGTTATTGAAGAGATGTTCACATCCGCAGAACATCTGAGTGTACATAGTCTTTCTGCTTAGTCACAGTAATTTAGAAACAATAACATGAAAACATGAAATATTAAATATTAAAGTTTTAAATAATGTGTTTCATCCATTTTATTTCTGCAGAATATGAGTCAAATGAGGAGATGCCTGAAGCCGAGCTGATGCGGGATATGAAACAGGAGATGGAAGGTATGAATTACACACACACACGCACGCACACACACACACACATGAACATATAAAAATATTAGAGAAAGAAAATAGATATATATTAACGACAGAGGCAGTATTAATATTGAGAGGTAATATTCATCCCAACTTACACGCGGACGTTCTTTATCAAGCTCACTGGCTAATCGCAACACCAGTGCCTGTTCTAGCTCTTATTTTATATATCGCTGGTGAGGAGATGATTCACTGCTATTTCTAGCGGCCAAGCCTCCATCATTGACAAGTCCAAAGAAGGTCAAAATCACATGATCTGGTAGTCTCTGCTGGAGGTGTGTGTGTAAGGGGGGGATTTACCTTCCCGCCAGCGATATTAACAAGAGTGCATTTTGCACCAAAAGCCAATATGAGAGTTTTTCTCGTGGTAACTACCGCAGTATAGTTTGTTCTAACAGAATATCTACATTTAAGTGAGGATAAAAAGGAAATAGAATTCACTATCTTCTATATTTTATTCATTCACTACGATCGTTTCGACCCATCATGCTCCGGTACTTTGCAGATGGAGATGTTGTACAAAGAGTCGTGGTGCAGCGTAGGCGCAGAGGTGCCTCTTCAGGTAACTTCTCATAAAGTACCTCGTTTTGATTTGCCCTTTCGTTTATTTCTATAACAATACGTTTTGTTAATTGTAGAGAACTATGCGTCTCCATAGATAAGATACGATGAAGAATTCTTTTCATATAAGCAATAGAAAAAGAAGAGTACAAGGCATCAGAAATAAAATAAAAGAAACAAGTAAAATGTGATACACCGATGACAAAACACCATTAAATAAAACCATAAAATATACATGCGATCAGAATAGAACAAAACAAACAATCGGAAATTTAAATTGACCTTAACATTTCAGCAAAAATTAATCTTGCTAGCTATTGATAGTCACATTAATTAATTAATTAATTGTTCATGTTATATAGTGAAAATGTGTACTTAGGTCTATGGTTACATCTTATTAATCTTTCGGAGTATTCGTTGATTAAGTTCTCTTCATTCAACAAAATGCATAAGGATTTCTCTGAACATAAATAGCAATTTCTAGAAAAGGGTTCATACGGGTATGCATTATTTGTTATGGACCAAATAATACTATATTTTATTCCATTGTCTTTTAGTTTTTATATTAGGTCCGCCAGTGAGGCAGAATGCTCCTTATCAATTCTGTTGAAACTGACAACATTATCGTATATATCTCTGTATCTAGCAATCTTTAGTACACATCTGTAGATATATTTAAGCGTACACGTGTATAAACATACATATCTCCAGCAACCAAGAGATTACCTATGTACATACATACATACATACATACATACATACATACATACATACACACATGCATACATACATATATACATACGTACATATATATGCATGTGTATATATACATATATACATGCATACAAGCATATATACATACATATATACATACATACATATATATACATGTGTATATATACATACATACACACACATACACATATATAGCCAATTCAAAAAACAAAGAAGAAGAAGAAGAAGAAGAAACAAACGTGCGGTCGTAGCACAAGTAATGTATTAATAAGACGCTCGGAGAAAGAAGAGAGTTGTTGTTTTACGTTTCGAGTATAGCTCTTCGTCGGAAACAGAATAAACAGGAAAGTCCAAAGGGAAAGAAGGACCGGAAGTAGAAAGAGGAGAAGTGACTGGAAGTAGAAGGCGGAGAAAAAGTGCTTTCTGGGACAGGAGAGTGTGAAGATGGTCGGTATGTATATGTGTGTATGTATGCTAGCGCGTGTGTGTGCAACAGTAACTGCATGTGTGTGTATGTCTGTGTGCGTGGTAGCGTGTGTGCATGTGGTGGTAACTGTGTGTATGAGTATGATAGCGTGTGTGTGTGGTAGGATCTGTGTGTGTGTGTGTGCGCGCGCGCGTTTGTGCGTGTGTTAATGTCTCTCTGAAAGGCCAGCAGCTATAGTAACAGGAGTGTGAATGAGTGGGTGTGGCCGTGTGTGTGTGTTTGGATGTGTGCGTAGATGGAAGGGTCAGTAGTGAGTCATATACTAGACTACCCGTGACCGTTGGTTATTTCAACGAATGTGACATCGAAATCACGCGTAAACGGCTCCTTACCCAGAAAAGGAAATATTTGGCTGCTATTTCCTGCACGCCCTGCTACTACGTAACAGGTATTTCGGGTCCTTTATCGCAAATAGCTGTTACGTGGTAGCAGCGTGTGCTAGAAATAGCAGCCAAATCTTTGGAGATGAGATATGTTGAATGCATTCGTAAAAAACCTATCGAAAAAAATTATTTCACACCGAGGTTACGAACGGATCTTTTATGAAATATTTACCGCATTTTTAAAGTCATTTTCGTTTTAAGACAAAGTTTTGTAATGGTATTCACTTGAGAATAATTTCAAAAAGCATTAAAATATCGTCTGTTTAAAGAAAGCTAAAATATAAATACTTACTGTACAAACAACTTACATTTTTGAAATCACATTCACTTAAAAATATCTCTAAATGATTAAAGTATTGTGTTTAATAAAAGCGAAAATAGAATCATTTACTGTAAAAAACAAATCGTATTTTTTCGTTGTCAAATCACTGTGTCTAATCGAAAGGTTAGAATTTCTTCTCTTTCAGGATGAAGTTATATTCGGAATATTTTCCCATTATGCACCGTTTTGGGTATTTATACCCCCAAACCCCGAATATCACAATAACTACTGGTCCGATTTACGCGAAACTTATTGTATTCTGTTCGTATTAACATTTTAGGGGAAACTTAATTCATAGTATTTTCCCATTATGTGCCAGTTTGGCTGTGTAACATTACAAGCAAGCAAAATTGGACTTCACTTTTATTAGTATATATGTGTGTGTGTGTGTGTGTGTGT
>NC_068981.1:114906699-114909903 GCF_001194135.2 Octopus bimaculoides | reverse complement strand
ATATATATATGCATTTGTGTGTCTGTGTTTGTCCCCCCTCCCACCATTGCTTGACAACCGATGTTGGCGTGTTTACGTGCCCTAACATAGCGGTCCGGCAAAAGAAACCGAGAGAATAAGTACTAGGCTTACAAAGAATAAATCCTGGGTCGATTTGTTCGACTAAAGGCGGTGCTCCAGCATGGCCACAGTCAAATTATTAAAACAAGTAAAAGAAAAAAGAAATAAGAAAAATACATTAAACATTAGGTATTATAGCATTTGTAATAATATGTCTCTTCCATTTATTTATGTAGAAACGGACGAGAGTATTATACCTGAGACGATGACGCTTGAGACCGAGTCGATTCGAGATACAGGAATGGAAATGTCAGGTATGTGTTATACATGCACACACAAAACATGTGCATACATATAGAGACACAGTGAGACACACATTCGTATACTCATACAAAGAACCGCACCATGTGTGTGTGTCTATATGTATATATATGAATGTGTACATACTACATACATAAGAACCTACGTAGAAACATTGTATTCGTAAGATTTATGCAACAAGATAATATCTTTGAGAAAAATGGTGACTTTTCAAAATTGTTACTGAAGCATTCACATATCAAAATGTAGTAGTAATTATTTGTAATGTGTATTTTTAATCAAGATAAAGAACCTGCGAATTTCGAAGTACATACATACACGCACACATGCGCATACACACACGCGCGCACACACAAACACACACACACACACACACACACGGTAGTGTCAGGGTGAAAGGTCATAGGGAATGACAAAGTCAAAGAGAAATAAAGCAATTGACATATTATGAAGGTAGGCTATCGAGGAGGGTGGGGGGTAAGAGTAATCAAATGGACGTAGGGAGACCAAAGCTAAATAGATAAATATCGGTCTTGGGTGGTTAGGAAGAGCTTTGCTGCTGTGGTTTACCAACCATTAATGAGAGCTAAAATGCTAGAAATAGATGCCCAACAGTAAGGAGGATTTAAAATTTTAGGATTAATAATTAAGAACAATATTTATAGATTAATGTAGCAACAGTATATAAAAAATACATATATTGAAGGAAAAGGTACCAATAAGATAAAAAGATACAAAGCTAACTTAAAAATAAAGGATCGGGGATACGAGTAAATCAATAAATAATGTAAAATTTAAAGATGCTATTCCAAACGCATTTTTATTGATGAATAGTTCGATTATGTAATCGAAAGACTATTTTCCTCAGGTGACTAAAAATTTGGCTCAGAGAAAAAAATACCACAAGATGTGGATTGACCTTCTCAGTTATGCATCATTGAAGAGAGTGAAAACACACCGAGTGCTAGCAATCTTTAACCAACGAAGATTTTAGAGGTCAACGGGCTATAAAACAATGATCGGACATTGCTACAAACTAATCTATTTCTTTAAACAGGGATGTACAGATAACTCAGGATAAATAGATGAGAGGAAGACAGAGAGGAAAAATAGAGAGGAGAAGGAAGGGAGGATGGAGTAAGAGTTAACTGCGTAGTATTGTCAAATCGGATGTTCTGATGACAGAATGACTATTAAAACTACCCAGAATCGTATTTTTTAATGCAACATTTCATTTTATGACACAACTGCATTTTCGTCTTCCAAATCAATTCTCCTATATTTCAGTTTGGTTCGGTTCTGTGCTACTTCAACTTTCGCTGGCTCCTAACGGAACCCGACTCTTTCAGGCTTCTGGGACGCTGAATGGGGGGATCCAAGAAGTCCAAGATGGCTACCGAAAGATAGGCTGCCATTAGTCAAGGAGGGTCACGCTACTACGGACACAAACATACACTCTTACAACCCCCAACCCCAACCTGCAACTGCCTAAACCCTACCGGCTTCCCTCTAGGAGGATCTTGCCTCTCGAGGGCTGTAAGTCTACAGAGGCACTCTCACACCATCCAATGTCATTACAAGGCACTACATGGACATGACAGCCAATGATTTGGCTGATACACACAGCACATGCACTCGATCAGATGCAGGGATTGAGAGAATTCGACTTCTTTGTCTTGATTCCTCTGGAGGATCCGTGACTTCTAGGATAAGACGCTCAGCATCAAATGGACCATCATTGACAGGAAACCACCTTATTCACGCAGCGCCCGTAATTGCCAGCTCTATCTTCGTGAAAAACTTCACATTCTCTATCAATCTGCAGTATTTATTAACAGGTAATACGAATTGTCTTATTGCAGTCACCAGAGGTATGTTCTCCTGGTGAACTTCAAACCACTGGCTGCCGACAATCCGGACATAGCACCTTATCACAGTGTGTTTGTGTGTATATATATATATGTTTATATATACTTACGTGCATTCACATACATATACATACATACATACATACATGCATGCATGTGTACATATGTATATATATATATATATATATATATATATATATATATATATATACATACATACATAAATTACATGTGTGAAAGCATGCATGTACGTACGCAGGTAAGTATTTATACATAAATGCCTGTAATGGTTGATTGAATGCATGCATGTGTTTTTTCTGTCTTTAAATATGTGTTTTTATAGTTGAGAAGAAGTGGTAGTTTAAATGTTAAAAGGTAAAAATACAATGCTTGAATTTGAATACATCAACGAAAATGTATGAATTTATCTCTCAGTAGAGTCTTTATTATTTTTCGTATCTACTTTTAACTGGTATCTTACAGATATCAGTTGAAAATAGATGTATTTTATGTAGGCATATTTTATGTGAACACCTTGCTTGCAGAAAAATCATAGACGCTCAAAGCTGCCAAAGAAGGGTTCAATAAGAAAACCAAGTGCTGTAATAATTATTTTTAAATGTGTGGCGATTTTATCAAGCTAAAGAAGCTGTAGATTTTGAAGTACTTGTTCATAAATATTCTTGTATTTACCCGTTAAGGAAGAGATATGCGTTGTGTTATTGTGAATGATTTTTGCATTGCCTCACAAATATTCTAAAAGTATAAAACACTTAAAATATTTAATATTAACATTTTATACAAATGGTTTCTCCCTTTTTATTTCTCTAGAGTTCGAGGAGAATATGATATCAGATGAGTTTGAGACTGAGGGTGAGGAGACAGAGAATTTAAAGCTGGAGACACCAGGTATGAACTACACACACACACACACACACGCACACACACACACACA
>NC_068981.1:114904276-114906689 GCF_001194135.2 Octopus bimaculoides | reverse complement strand
CACACACACACACACACACACACACACACACACACACACACACACACACACACACGTACATACATACGTATGCATTTATGTATGTATGTATTTATGTATATATATATATCAATCAGGTTGGTGCAAAGGTAGTAGCCGATTTTAAGGTCTCTATTAAAAGATCATTGATTTCTAGAACTTCATTCCATCTGTCAACAAGCTTATAAATGCCACACTTGTAAAATTGCTTAGGTTTTGATGCGAAATATGAATCCAACTTATTTCCAACCTCTTCCCTTGATGTCAACCTAAGACCATTCAAATGGTTATGTAGTCCCCAAAACAAGTGATAATCAGAAGGAGCAAGGTCTGGAGAATATGAAGGATGAAGCAACATCCCAAACAAGGACTATCATGGTGGAAGATGACACCCTTTCTGTTGATTAAACAAGGTTGCTTTCTGATCAAAGCTTTCAAACGATGAAGTTGATCATGGTAGAGATTAACAGCAATTCTTTGATTGTTGCCTAACAGTTCGTAATGAACAATTCCTTCAATATCCCACCATACACTCAACGTGATCTTCCTTGAATGAAGTCCTCTTCTTGGTTGTTGAGCAGGTCTTTCTCTTCGACTGATCCACAATCGCTGACGTTTAATGTAATGGTAAAGAATCCACTTCTCATCACCTGTAACAAGCCTCCCGAAAAATGGTTTCTTAAGATGTCGTGAAAGCAATGACTGACAACAAACAACACGCTGTTGCAGATTCTCTGGAGACCCATTTTCAACCACTAAAACCTTTGCGATCCTTTTCAGTTGAGATAGAACAGTTGTACGAGCTACGTTAAACTGTTCTGCAAGTTCTCTACAAGTAGCGGTTGGATTTTCTGTGACAACAGCTTCCAACTATTCAGAATCAAGTTGTTTTGAACGACTTCTTTTGGCTCGTCTTTCAAACTCAAGTCCCTACTTCTGAAGCGGAACCTATCTCCTGCAGCTTCTTTCACTCACTACATCATCCCCATAAACTCTCTGAAAAGACTTTGCTGTTGTGCTTGCATTGAAACCTTTATGAAACTCATAGAGGAAGACATGTCTAATGTGGTCTTTAGATAGGAGGAACATGGGTGTGAATATAGCAGAAGATTATGACCAATACAATTAGAATCTGAAAGGAAAATGTATAAATTACTGAGTTATATTCTTAAAACATTGCAAGAGCTACAATTTAAAAAAATACTGTCTAAAACTGTTTTCTAAAACATCGGCCATTACCTTTGCACCAACCTGATGTGTGTGTGTTTGTGTGTGTGTGTGTGTGTGTGTATTTATAAATGTATATGTTTACATACACACGCACACACACACATATATATATATATATATATATATATATATATATATATATACACACACAAATATATTCTTTGCTTCTTTGTTTGCGTTCCAGACCAACCTCCAACAGGAAATAGTGAACCGGGCTATTTGAAAAGCTGCGGTGGCCGACTTCGTACGGCACGAAGCCGCATGTCATCCGTTGACAAATGTTTCATTGACCAAGTACTGTTATTTGGATTTCTTTAGGTAGTGAGAAATAGAATGCGGGTCTCCAAGTGTTGCTATCGTCTTAGTAGCCTTGTCATCTTCCTTTAGTAATCTGACACTCTGGGTGGCGGTTGTCGTTTGCTAGTCTTAATTTTATGCAGATCTATCCAGGATCAGATGGTGAACACACAGAACTACCGTTGGCTTTTTGTGTCCCCAAAACATGTACCGAGAGTGATAACAATCAAACATCCAATCATATCATGGCGTTTGGAATGATCACTAGTGATGACGTCATGACTCCATTCATCTTCCCACATGGTCTCACACTCAACACAGAGAGCTACATCAAGTGCTTGGGGAAGGTAGTGCTGCCCTGGGTCAAGATGGTGGCTGCTAGAAGACTCTATGTCTGGCAACAAAACTCTGCACCATGCCACACAAGCAGGAGAACCTAGTCATGGCTGTCAGACAATTTATGCGACCACATCACCCCTAACATCTGGCCACCTAACTCCCCAGACTGCAAGTCCCTTGATAATTATGTGTGGGGTGCAGTTGAGTGAGAGACCAACAAAACTCCTTGCAACACCAAAGATGAACTGAAGGCAAGGATTATGGCAGTATTATGGACCGTCCAGAAGAGATGCAGGAAATTCCGAAGTCATCTGGAGGCAGTAGTTGAAGCCAATGGCGATTTTATTGAATAAATTTACTCTTTAGCATTTCAAGATATTTTTATGCAATTTTGGTAAATATATCTGTTAAAATGAGTTGTTAGTGTTATTTTCATTTTTGCATAATTTGGATGTCAATTTATTCACCGCACCCTATGTGTATGTATATATATATATATATATATATATATATATATATATATATATAT
>NC_068981.1:114902645-114903884 GCF_001194135.2 Octopus bimaculoides | reverse complement strand
TTCCACAAATTACATGATTTTGAGCGGGCATCTGGTTCATCATCATCATTGATTCATTTCATCAGGTGATACTGCATTATTGGATGTATCAGAGGGATGTGAATCCCTTCTTACCAGTATGAAGGCAAATATTCAAATAACAAAAAGAAAAAGATCTTTAAATATTTAGTATTAAAACTTCGAATAATAACTTTCCTCCATTTCAATTTTCTAGAATTCGAAGAGGATACGATACCAGACGAGTTAGAACCTGAGGCTGAGGAGACAGAGAATTCTGAACTGGAGACACTAGGTATGAATTGCGTTTGCATATTTACAGATACATATATGTACTTGGTAGGGGGAGGTAGGTGATGAGAGTACAGGAAGAAATGGTAGTAATATGGGGATGGAGGTGTGTGTGGTGGTGCTGGATTTATTTGCCATTCATTCAGCCGATTTAAGGATGGTAGTACATCTTTTTGTTCTATTTCATTCAAGAGGTAACTCTCCTCAATAAATTCTGAACCCATCAGGTGGTCAGCTGCTATAGAGTGGGGTTTGTTGACCGAATTGATTAATACTGCCCTCTTATGGTGATCTTTTCACTGTCTTAGTTGTAATAGTGTGTATCCAGTGGCGGCCTAAGGGGGCCCACCCGCAACTACAATGCTATCATTTAATTTTTTTTGTTTGTTAAATGTATTCTTTTCAACTGTCTACAAACACAGCTAGGCTGAAATAATTAATGCATTCTTCCAGGAGTGAATAAAAAATTCTCAAACTTGAGGAGATGGTCCCCCATATATGGATTCTAATGGCGCAGGGGCTCACTTGCCATCGGGCAAGCTCGCAACCTGGCCAGTCCGCCACTGTGTATCATCTTAAACATTGGTATTTTCGTTTATTTGTTTGGGTTCCTTCATTATTCTATAATTTCTTACTTCTTTTCAAAATATTTTTTCAATATATACATCAGGTCATCCCATAAGTTCTGTCCGAATTTTGAATAAAGAAAACAAGTAATCAAATGTTATATCTAATTGAAATTTAATCATCAATGTATTTTCCCTGATTATCTATGACTTCCTTCCATCTATTTACAAGCTTTTTAATCCCATCAATGTAAAACTCTTTTGGTTTCAAAGCAATGAACTCAGAAATGTCAGTTTCGACCTCCTCCTGGCTTGCGAAAGTTATGCCCCCCAAATGATTCTGTAAACTACGAAACAAATGGTAGTCTGAAGGAGCAAGGTCGGG
>NC_068981.1:114898998-114901621 GCF_001194135.2 Octopus bimaculoides | reverse complement strand
TATATATATATATATATATATATATATATATATATATGCATAGGTAAAGTAAATATTTGTATGGGGCAAAGCATGCCGCATACAAATATTTTGCGAGAAATATGTAAGCAGCCCATCCAGGGCGCTGTAAGTTCAACCATGATGATTGTATCACATTTTTAGAGAGCAGAAACATGTGTGGTTGAAGTGTCATCAACAGTAATCCTTCTGGAAAGACGAGTCTCCTCTTCAAGTTGACTTTCGTTTTCCAATCTGAGGTTGGATGGAAAATAGACCGCAAGTCATCTACTGATTTTAACTAAGGTGTAGTCTTTCTTTCAGAACATGAAAATCTTGTGTGGTGGTTACTGTTTGTTAGCTTTAACACATTTCATGCCTGTCCATTTGAAAATTTGTGAAAGCAGCTTGTCCTGTCACGTTACATAACGACCTCTCCCGCTTCCTCAGTGCAAGTGTTGCTCCACACTACTTGGATGATGTGTCTAAAGTTGTTTATTGCTGGTACGAGATTAGTAAAGTTACATGGGTGGAAAGAGAATTTTCCCTGGTCAGTATTCCAGAGTTTCCTCTAAGACAGCGGGTGTTCCAGTGCTTAGTCCCACCGTAGCCATTGCCTCTTGCGGGCAAGTCCTACTCTCTGTATACAGTGATACTTTTCCTCTCAATCGCGGATCCCTTGCAACATGATGACTCTCTTGTCACTGGCATTGGTGTATTTCCACCTCTTGGTACTGTAGTGTTCAAGATGTAGCGTTCCCCGTCAGACTACTCCAAAAATTTCCTGACATTTCCCATATGATTCCGTTTTCTTTACAATTTCCTAGAAATTCCGCATTCTACAACATTTTATAATCTTGCTGTCATACCTGACTTCCTCACCTTCACAGATAAGCAATGTGTTGATTGCTTTTGCCTTGGTGGCCTTGAATTCTTTCAGCACTGATGAAATTAGTAGGCGAAGCTTAGATATCTTGAGATTCAGACGGGCTGTCTCTCCATTGCCTCCACCCGCATCATGCCAAATAGTATTTCAAAAATGGCCACTGTAGTTTGGCTATGATGCCATATTGGAAACAACATACTTTGAACATTTCAAGTAGCTAAATTTTATCAAGTATCCCCCTATATAAATTTATCCTTACTCTCTTCAAGAGCTTAGCGGCCATATCTCGGTGCATATCTAATGTGGGCAATAAGCAGACGCACTCATTTATACCCTCAGTTTCATCGCTTTTCATTTCTATTCCGCTTTGTTCTATGTTTTTCGACGGCATGTCTTTTGTCTTCATGCAGTCTGTTGCGGGTTCTAAAACTGACCAAACTTTTTAAACTATGAGTGAAGCACGATCCTCTACCGTCTCAAATTCTGGAAGAAGTGCTACCTCTTCGGAGCGGTCAAATGAAAGGAGACAAATTTCCAGGAAAAGATGGCATAACAACAACGACGAAGATGTTAAGGTACGGAGGTGAAAAGCAGAGTGAAATCCGCGTTTTACACCTCAATTTCTGTGTGAAAGAGGGTAAAATTACTCTCGCTGAGTCAAGAGCTGAATGCCATCTTGCTTCGTAAGAAGAATGATAACGAATATTTATGAAACTATCGCCCAATAAACTTCTTGTCTCAACTCTGTAATGTGCTTACAAAGTCATATTCACCAGATTATTGAAACAGCCGAGGAAACAAG
The DNA here is from genome assembly GCF_001194135.2 of Octopus bimaculoides. NCBI lineage: Eukaryota > Metazoa > Mollusca > Cephalopoda > Octopoda > Octopodidae > Octopus > Octopus bimaculoides. The sequence goes on along the minus strand of NC_068981.1, from coordinate 114,899,936 downwards.
CGACTTTCTGTTAAAACTACAATGTGATGGATCACATATTCATTCTAACAAAGATTATACAACAGGCAAAAGAATATAAACTGCTTCTGTACATCGCTTTTGTCGACTACGAAAATGCCTTCTATAGCGTCGAGTTGAAGACATTGCTGAAATCTCTGGAAATGCAAGGTGCAGAGTCGCAATACATCAAAGAGTTCTAGTATGCGAACTGTGGATGCACCACTAATATAGTCCTGCAATTGGGATGGGTTTTAAACAAGGAGTGTCATCTCTTCACAGCTGTACGCACGGTGCCTATAAATGGTCATCGACTGGACAGGTTTGTAGGTATGAACAGTGAGTTACTAGCACTCATCACCGAAACCACACACAAACACAAACCCACACAAACGCTCACACACACACACACACACACACACACACACACACACACACACACACACACACACACACACAATTATATATAATTATTCGAAAGCATGCATTTCTGTATTCTGGTGAGTATTTATGCAAAAATATGTGTAATGGTTGATTATATTACATGTACGTGTGTTTTTTCTGTGTTTCTCTATCGTTGTATATTTACAAATGAAAATCTAGTGGTTATCAACAAACTGCAATGCTTGAATTTAGATTACACCAACGAGAAGCGTATATATCTGTCTCCCAGTAAAGTCTTTATTATAATACTAACCTGCTTACAACTTGAATTTGTAAGATATGTAGCGGGAATATTCTGCAATCCGATCACTATATTTGATGTCGCAATTCGCTGGAATATTACCCACGTGATCAACGAAATCTGCTCAATCACGACTTCGCTTAGAACTGGCTCCAGCAATAATAACATCTTTTCGCACCTTTCTCTCTCTCTCTCTCTCTCTCTCTCTCTCTATATATATATATATATATATATATATATATATATATATATATAT
>NC_068981.1:114894459-114897030 GCF_001194135.2 Octopus bimaculoides | reverse complement strand
ATATATATATATATATATATATATATATATATACTTAGGGACATACATACATCCATCAGTATATATTCAGAACATCTAAGCTACTCGACAGTGCATTGACAGACACTTTAAGGAGATGACCAACAGCTGACCCTAGTTGACAATAGCCTCAGTGAACAGCAACACTACAATCATACCAAGAACAATAGCATTCAAACTATCTCGATGTTTCGACAGTGTTGCTTTTTGTGTACGAACAGAATAAAAATATTGTTTCTCAAATATCTTATCCGATTTCGCTGTCTTCTTCCTCGTTCAATTAGTGACACGATGTGATAAAAGAAAATTTTGCAGCTTTACCTTCGTACAAGTATATGTTACATGATAACCTTGCAAAAATATTCTAGACCTTCTAAATCGTCAATGAAGTATTCACTAATACAGCCAAAAGTTGCAAAGATTATTTGTAAACATTTGGTAATTTTATCAGGTTAAAAAGCTGCAGATTTCGAAGTACTCGTTCATAAATATTCTCATCTTTTCACGTGCACTAGAGATTTTAAAATTCGTATGTCAAATATTTTCTATGAATGGCTGTATCTTACCATGGAGGAAAAAATTTCCGCTCAATGTTGTCCTCTATCAGACTCCTATCCTCTCAGGTGGAGGCAAGGGAGAGATGTGTTTCTGGATCTTTAGCCTTCCTCAGTAGGAGAGAAGAACCTGGCCGTCATCACAAACTGCAATGCTTGAATCTGGATTACAACAATGAGAAGTGTATAAATTTATCTCTCACTACAGTTTTTATAATTCTATTGATCAGCTTTCAACTTGTATTTGTATGTTATATGTAAGGTGGTCGCTTTGTTTACAGGAAAATCCTAGACATTCAAGATTGTTAGTGAAGTATTCGATAAGATAACCAAGTGTTGCAATAATTATTATAAACATGTTTATCAAGTTAAGAAGCGGCAAATTTCGAAGTGGTTGTTCATAAATATTCTCATATTTTCACGTGCAGTAGAGATTTTAAAATCGTATGTCAAATGCATTGTACGATTGTGATTGGTTTTTGTTTTGCGTCAAAAATACTGAAATTGCATTGAAAACTAAATATTTTAAAATAAAATATTATTTAAAAGGTTTTCTCTATTCCATTTTTAGAATTCGAGGAGGATATGATATCAGACGAGTTCGAGTCTGAGGCCGAAGAGACGGAGAATTTGAACCTAGAGACACCAGGTATGAATTATGCATGCATGTATACATACATACATGCATGCATACATACATTCATGTATACCTACCTACATACATACATACATACATACATACATACACATGCACATATACATACATGCATGCATGCATACATACATACATACATACATACAGACAGACAGACATACATACATACATGCCTACATGCATGCATGCTTATAGGCATGTCACAATCTCTATAAGAGATAGCCAAATCAATCCGTATGTCAGGTACTTTGTATGATTGTGAATTTTGTTGCAAATATTCAAATAACAAAAAGAAAAAAAATCTTTAAATATTTAGTATTAAAACTTCGAATAATAACTTTCCTCCATTACAATTCTCTAGAATTCGAAGAGGATACGATGCCAGAGGAGTTAAAATCCGAGGCCGAGGAGACAGAGAATTCTGAACTGGAGACACTAGGTATGAATTGCGTTTGCATATTTACAGATACATATATGTACATATATGCATCCATACATACACACGTGCGCACTAATATAGTGACACACACACAAACACACACACAAACTTACACACAAATTTTAAATTCTAAAGGCAAAACCACTGGAGACAAAAATTCTCGTTTATGGTAAAAGGTGTGAAAACACTTTATCTGATCTGTCCCCTATCGGACATCTAGATAATTTTCTAGATTTTTACCCTTCTTCAGTCAGAGAGATAACCCTGAGAAGATTATAAAGCTTTAGTAGTAGTAACGCTACTATATTTGTCCTACCGGATGGCTCCGGATGGCTCCGGATGGCTCCGGATGGCTCCGGATGGCTCTGGGAACTTAGGTCAGTCACTGATATTAACCATTCTAAGATATCCGATTATAAAGCCGTAGGTAATCTGCCATGGGTTATCTCACTTCAGTATCTCCTAGTGAGGAAGAGCAAAGATCCAGAAATGCGTACAAGGGCAACACTGAACAGATAAGGTGTTTACAAACATTTTACCTTGGGTGAGAATTTTTCTCCACAGTAAAATGCAATGCTTTTGCCTTTAGAAGTTAAAATATATTACAAATATATTGAACTAACCTAAAGTTTCACATTGCACTAATTCACTCAGCTGTAGAAATGAGTTGTGACGTCACTGGTGCCATGCTGTATCGGCTTTTGCCTTTCCCATGGATAACGGTGGCATGGAGAGGGGAGACTGGAATGCATGGGCGACTGTTGGTCTTCCATAAACAACCTTGCCCAGACTTGTGCCTTGGAGGGTAACTTCACGACTGAAGGGGTTTACCCTTTCTCTCTCTCTCTCTCTCTCTCTCTCTCTCTCTCTCTATATATATATATATATATATATATATATATATA
>NC_068981.1:114891053-114891822 GCF_001194135.2 Octopus bimaculoides | reverse complement strand
GACTTTCATGAACGTTAATGACATATCTACAAATATAACCAAGAGTTGCAATATCTATTTGTAAATATCTGAAGAGTAAATCACGAAATAACTGTTCATAAATATTCTGATATCTACTAGTTTTCGTATTGTCTCAAAATATTCAAAAAGCATTAAAAAACTGTAAATATCTAATATTAAAATTTTATATAAAATGTTTCTTTGTTTCCATTCCTCTAGAATTGGAAGAAGACTTAGAGTCTGAGACCGAGTTGACGGAGAATTTAGAGCCGGAGAATTTAGAACCGGAGAATTTAGAGCCGGAGAATTTAGAGCCGGAGAATTTAGAGCCGGAGAATTTAGAGCCGGAGAATTTAGAGCCAGAGATACCAGGTATGAATTATTTAGTTTTTATTTAGTGTATTTTCTACCGAAACACTTTAAAACTTCCTATACTTATATATTTTGTGTTATAGAACAGAGAAAAAATTTTATATTCGAAGTTATTTCATGTTAGAAGTTGTTGTGTTTCGGTAATTTCAGCCAATCACTGACGTCTGTTGAGGTGAAAATAATTACTGCTGTGGTTTGTCAACAACACGTTGTGGCGGTGTAATGGGATCTTTTCCCTTGAATAAAATGAGTGCCGTTGTTTGTCAGCAACACATATCGGCGGTACTGTTATTTATGACACCGTTCATGCGTTTGTACTGGTTTTAGCTATAGGGTTTAGGGCTAGTGTTCGGGTTTTAGAGTTAGGGTTAGGGTTTTAGGGTTAGGGTTAGGGTTA
>NC_068981.1:114885849-114889303 GCF_001194135.2 Octopus bimaculoides | reverse complement strand
CCCACATTAATTTTACAAGAATATAAATAAAACATAAAAAACAGAGTTGGAACTCTTTTAAATAAAATAATATATTCCTCTATACGCGATCATACAAGACCCTTTTTTTGTACTTATTTTTACTCACATATATATATATATATATATATATATATATATATACATACATACATACATACATACGCGCGCGCGCGCACACTCACATATATATGCATGCATATCTACACACGGGCACTTTCACATACTGACACATGCACGCACGCATGCATGGATAAACCAGGCATGATTTACATATACATGCATACATATATACCTACATATATGCATGGATGCAGACATACAGACACATACACGCGCGCGCACACCCATATACAGGTATGTGTTGAGTGTAAGTATGTATGTATGTCAATAAATGTATATTTATTTATACATTTTGTGAGATAGATAGATACATACATACATACATAGGTAATCTGCCAGAATGAAGGTTCATTACAGCCAAATTACTACTCTGAAGGGTATGCGTTTGCAATCCAGGAACAGGAAGTATGAACCAAATATCTGATGCACAAAAAGGACAAGGATGCAGGAAATGCAGCAAAACGTGGCAACCGATGCAGACTTTGTGGAGTTAACACTGAAGATATCACTCACACCGTAAGCAGTTGTCCGAAAATGTTATCACGGTATTATCTACCGATGAGACATGAAGTTGTAGCTAGGACACTGTATAATGAGATCCGTCGAAAGGTTAACCTCGAGAACTAAGAAAGAAGAACCCATGACATGGTAGAGGCTAAATCCACTCATGATAAAAAAGGAGTACAAGTGGAATGTCCCAGTGAAGACCTCAATAAAATGCAAACACAATAGACCTGATATAATGACTTGGGATAGAGGAGAGAAACTGTGCGTAGTTGTGGAAATTAGCTGCCCAACGGATATTAACAGATGTTAACACCAAGCAAAAGATCAGTGAAAAGAGAATACCTACGCTGAACTACTGAGGAATCTTCAGTTACTCTACCCAGATTACAAGTTCTGGTTTATACCTGTGATTATTGGGTCACTGGGATACGTAACACACTGCCTAAATACCAACCTTGAGAAATTAGGCTTCACAAAAGCAGAAAAGAGAAAGCTAATTCGAAGACTACAGATCCAAGCCATGGCAGGAACTGTAAAAATCTGTAAAACTTTTCAGAAGTTTATCATTTAAGTATATATCAGCATTTCTAGATATGCAAGTATATGCATAAGAATACGTACATAAAGCAAAACAAATCTGCACGTATACATACATACATACATACATACATACATACATACAAAAATACCCTGCTGATGTTGAAATTCCAATGAAGGAGCCTTGGATCTAGTTTAAAAACCGGATCTTTCTCAAGAAATCTTGAAATAAAACTGAATAATGACATACATATATACATGCATACATACGTACATACATGCTTTTATACATACATACACAACATATAAATCCAAGTCTTTGGTAGCTTTAACACTTTTCACGTTAGTCCATTTGGAAGTTTTTGAAAGTACCTTCTCGTACCACATCACGCATCGACCCCTTACCTTTGTCTCAGTGCAAAGAGATGCTCGACATTTCTTGCAGGATGGATCTTCCTCTTTGCTCTACATTTTTAGTTTGTTTAATAGTGCCAATTGCTTAGCAACAGCTCACGGGTGGAAGGGCAAGTTTCCATGATCAGTATTCCTGAGTTTCAACCAGGCCAGCGGAAGCTCGAGTGCCTAATCCCACCGTATTAAATGTATCTGATATGCAAATCTTACCGTCTTCACACAAAGTGACTTTTCTGCTCAACCGCGGTTCCCTAGCACTTTGGGTTCTCATATTCGTCTGGAATGAGTGTATTACCACCTTTTGGTTACGTTGAATCCATGTTTATGAATTTGACTCTCAGTAGAGCCCTTATGATTTTATTGATCTGCTTGTATTTGTAACTACTTTGTTTCCAAGAAAATCCCACACTGTCAAAACCACCAGTGAATTATTCACTAACATGTTCAAGTGTTGCAATAGCTATATGTAAGTATGGAAAACAAATTTACAGGTTTGAAAAGTACTTGTTCATAAACATCTGATAGTTTCTAGTTCTGAAGAACTACACCGAGTAAAATGCTTAAAGTTATTCCGCCCGTTCTTTACTTTATAAGTTCAAATTCTGCCGAGGTCGACTTTGCCTTTCATCTTTTCAGAGTCGATAAAATAAGAACGAGTTGAAGACTGGGATCGATGTAATCGACTCATTCCCTTACACGTAATTGTTAACTTTCTACAAAACTTTCAAACAAATATTAAAATTTTATATAAAAGTTTCCTTTATTTCATTTCTCTAGAATTCGAAGAGGATACGATACCAGAGGAGTTAGAGTCTGATGCTGAGGAGACGGAGAATTTAGAGCTGGCGACACCAGGCGCACAATCACTATTATATAGACGCACTATTACACAATATTACATAGGCGCACTATTATACACTATTACATAGGCGCACACCCACTCCAAATCACACGTATATTTTAACATCTAAAGCCGTTAGTACGGCTATACAATCTGTCATGAGTTATCTTTCTTTGGTACTCAGGAAGGCTAAATATCAAGATACAAGTCTCTCCCTTTCCTCTACCCGTGATATAGTAAGATGCTACTGCAAAAATGACTACTGCGGGCTGGGTACGATGCCAGAGCAGAAGAAACCTATCTTGAACATTCCGAGCGGCTGGCTTTTATCAACTGCCATCACCTTTATTTAAGTTCGCATATTCAGCATATATGTATGTATATATATATGCACTTACTCTCTTCAAGATTTCAGCATCCAAGTCTTGGCATATATTCACTGTGTGCCCTAAGAAGTAATCTGTTACATCCTCGATTTCATCGCTTCCCACTATTATTCGCATTTATTCTGTGTTCTCCGACGGCATGAATTTTATTTTAATGTAATTCAGTGTAGGCCCACTGCTGATCTATGCACGTCCAAACTTTCTAAAATTTTAGTAAAGCATGACCTTTCACCGTTGAAAATTATGGAAGAAGTAGCACCTATTCTGATAAGGGAAATAAAAACAAACAAACAAAAAAAAACAGTAAAACCTTCATGATGAATGGACACAAAGCTACCGGAAAAGATGGCATAATAATAAGGATGTTAATGTGCAGAGAGTAAGAGCAGAGTGAATGGCTCGTTCTGCACTTCAATCGCTGTGTGAAAGAGGGTAAAATACCTTCGCTGTGAAAAGCCTCGAATGCCATCTTTCTTCTATGAATTTCACTTTCAGTAAAGTCTTTACTATTTTACTGATCTGTTTTCGGTTTGCATTTGTAAGGTGTATATTACGTGATCACTTTGTGATAAAATCTTGAAACTTAACACCACAAATGAAGTATTCACTAATACAACCAAGTGTTGCA
>NC_068981.1:114876252-114885485 GCF_001194135.2 Octopus bimaculoides | reverse complement strand
ACATACACATACACACACGTACACACATAAATCTGTATGTTAGGTGTTTTGTATGATCGTGAATGTATGCTGTATACAGTCTCAAATAGGATAAAAAACTTTAAATATTCAATATTAAAATTTTATGTAAAAACTATCCGCCTTTCCATTTCTCTAGAATTCGAGGAGGATACGATACCAGAGGAGTTAGAGTCTGAGGCCGAGGATTCAGAGGATTTAGAGCTGGAGACACCAGGTATGAATTATACACACACGCGCACACATATGCATATACACATTCACAGATGCAAACGCACACATGTACACACACTCACACAGATATATATATATATATATGATATAAGGAGAGGTAGAATTTAGAGCTAGAGTCAACGGGTCTAAATTACATATACATACGTACACACGTATATACATACACGCATATATGTTTTGTGTATGTATGTAGGTTACAAGTGCATATTTATATATATGTATAGGGGAAATAAGAATTGGAGATGCTTTTCCCCGTGAAAAGTTTTGGGGGAGAAATATGCTGTCCACCCAGGGCGCTGTAAACTCAACCATGATGAATGTATCGCATTCTTAAAGAGCAGAAATGTGTGGTCGGAGTGTTGTTAATACTAAACCATTTAGAAAGACGAGCCTCCTTTTCTAGTCAACTTTCATCTTCCAGTTTGAGGTTGGATGGAAAATAGACTGCAAGTCATCTATTGATTTTAACTTAGGTTTCGTCTTTCTTCCAGAACATGAAACTCGTGTTGTGGCTGCTTTAACACAACTCACGTTTGTCCATTTGAAAATTTGTGAAAGCAGCTTGTCCTGTCACGTCACGTAACCACCTCTCCTGCTTCCCCAGTGCAAGTGTTTATTGATGGTAAGAAGTTAGTAAAAGTACACGAATGGAAAGAGAATTTTCCCTGGTCAGTATTCCAGAGTATCCTCTAAGACAGCGGGCGTTCGAGTGCTTAGACCCACCGTATCCATTGCCTCTTGTGGGATTACGGATCCTTTGTATCATGATGGCTCTCTTGCCACTGGCATTGGTGTATTTCCACCTCTTGGTACTATAGTGTTCAAGATGTAGCCTTCCCAGTCAGACTACTCCAAAAATTTCCTGACATTTCCCATATGATTCCGTTTTCTTTACAATTTCCTAGAAATTCCACATTCTACAACATTTTATAATCTTGTCATACCTGACTTCCTCACCTTCACAGAGAAGCAATGTGTTGATTGCTTTTGCCTTCGTGGCCTTGAATTCTTTCAGCACTGATGAAATTAGTCGGCGAAGCTTAGATATCTTGAGTTTCAGATGGACTGTCTCCTCATTGCCTCCACCCGCATCATGCCAAATAGTATTTCGAAAATGGCCACTGCAGTCTGGTTATGATGCCATATTGGAAGCAACATTTCGAGTAGCTAAATTTTATCAACTGCATTCAGCCTGTAGTCTAGTTGGCTGTTGGTATATTCAGCATATGTGTGCGTGTGTGTGTGCGTGTGTGTGCGTGTGTGTGCGTGTGTGTGTGCGTGTGCGCGTATGTGTGTGTCTATGTGTATATATCGTTGCTATTATGCAAAAGTGTCGTAAGTCCAAAATGTTGCCTTTTCAGAAAACGAAATCATAATTTCACTATTCTATAGCAAAACCGTTCGTTGTACTGTAGTACAAATGTAAGAAGTGTCATTTATTCTGATAAGTGAAATTGAAAATACCCTCCTGATGGTGGCATAGCAAAGATGTTAAGGAGAGGAGGTGAAGAGCTGAGGAAAATCCGCCTCCTACTCTTTAATCGCTGTCTGAAAGAGAGCAAAATACCCTGGCTGTGGAAAGAGTTTAATGCCATCTTGCTTAATAAGATGGTGATAATGAATATTCAAGAAACTACCGTTCAATATATCACTTGTCTCAACTCTAGAAGAAGTTTACAAAGTGATATTCACCAGATTATCGAAACATTTCGATGTCTAGCAGCCTAGGAAGCAAATAAGTTTCCATGTGAACTACAATACGATGGATCACATAAACATGTGTAATGGTTGAGTGCATACATGTATGCATGTTCTGTGTTTCTAAATATTTGTGATTTTATCACTGAAGAGGCTGGTTGTTTAATTGTTAAAACATAAAACTGCAATGCTTGAATTTGGATTCCATCAACGAGATGTCTGTGAATTTGACTCTCAGTAAAGTCCTTATTTTACTGATCTGCTTTCAACTTGTATTTGTAATCACTTTGCTTCCAGGAAAACCCCACAACACCGTCAATGAAGTATTCAATAACATGAACAACTGTTGCAACAAGTGTAAATATGTGAAGATTTTATCAGGTTAAAAAGTACTTGTTTATAAACATTCTGATATTTACTCGTTCTGAAGAGATGTTTAAACATGTCAAATGCTTTGAATGATTGTGAATGGTTTATGTATAGCGTCACAAATATAGAAAAATATAAAAATCTTTAAATATTTAATATTAAAATTTTATATAAAATGAGCCCTCGTTTCCATTCCGCTAGAATTAGAAGAGGACATAGAGCCTGAGACCGAGGAGACGGAAAATTTAGAGCTGGAGACACCAGGTATGAATTACATATACATATATACAGATACATATATTCATGGATGCATACATACACGTGACCGCTCAAACTTACACAAGCACGGAAGCTTACACGGAGACACCAGCTATGAATTATATATATATAAGTATACAGAAACATGTATCTACTTGTAAAGTATATGTTACAGGACCTCTTTGTATACAGGAAGACCCTAGACTTTCATGAACGTTAATGACATATCTACAAATATAACCAAGAGTTGCAATATCTATTTGTAAATATCTGAAGAGTAAATCACGAAATACCTGTTCATAAATATTCTGATATCTACTAGTTTTCGTATTGTCTCAAAATATTCAAAAAGCATTAAAAAACTGTAAATATCTAATATTAAAATTTTATATAAAATGTTTCTTTGTTTCCATTCCTCTAGAATTGGAAGAAGACTTAGAGTCTGAGACCGAGTTGACGGAGAATTTAGAGCCGGAGATACCAGGTATGAATTATATATATATATATATATATATGAATCTTTCAGTTACATATACGCATGGATGCATAAATACACACGAGGACTCTCACATATTCACATATGGTCTGGGTGTACAAATCTTACATCTTCAGTGAAGCACAATCCTGCACCATGTTGGAAAAAGTGGCACCTATTTTGATAATAAAAATTGAAAATACCTTTAAAATGATGAAAGGAGACAAATCTCCAGGAAAAAGTGGCATAACAACAAAGATGTTAATGTGTAGAGGGGAAGACCCGAGGAAAATCCTTGTACTGCGCTTCAATTGCAGTTTGAAAGAGGGCAATATACGCTCGCTGTGGAAAGAGTCGAATGGCATCTCACCTAATAAGAAGGGTGATAACGAATATTTAAGAAACTATCGCCCTATAAACCTCTTGTCTCAACTCTGTAATCTGTTTACAAAGTTATATTCACCAGATTATCGAAACACTTCGATGACCATCAGTCGAAATAACAATAAGTAGTTGTCTTTAAGAACTATAATACAATGGATCACATATTCACGCCAGTAAAAATTATAGAACGAGCGAAAGCATACATGCTGCATTGGTGCATCGCTTTTGACGTCTACGAAAAAGTCTTCGATAGCGTCGAGATGAACTCAGTACTGAAATCTGTGGAAGTAAAATGTGTAGAGTCGCTTCTAAGAATGCTTCCAATTCAGAGATAACATCGTACTCATCGCCGAAACCCCTACAGAGACATGTACACACACACACACACACACACACACACACACACACACACACACACACACACACACACACACACACACCACCACCACCACCACCACCACCACCACCCTCATCACCACACACAGAGGTACAGAGAAAAATAAACACAAATATATATAGATGTTTAAAAGTATGGATGTATGTAGTCATGTCAGTACTTATACATAAATATGTGTAATCGTTGATTGCATACGAGTATGTACCTATTTACAAATGAGAAGAAGCTGCTTGTCTAATTTTTAAAACAAAATTGTAATGCTTGAATTTCGATACCGTCAATGAGATGTCTATGAATTTATTTCTCAGTAAAGTCTTTGTTATTCTTTTGATGTGCTTACAAGGGGGTGCTGAAAAGTCCTTGGTTTTAGAGGTATCGCGAAAGGCCTTGTTAGAAGCCCAACCTTCCGAATTCTTTTACAGGACTTAGAATAACTGAAGGACCGCTGCAATAAATGTATGAATCTGAGAGGAGAGTATTTTGGATAAAGTTATAATTAACTGATCCGCCTATATTTTCTTATATCCAAAGCCAAGAAATTTTCAGCACCCCCTCGTATATGTAACGTGATCACATTGTTTGCAATAAAATCCTGACTCTTAAGAACGCCACTGAAGTATTCTCTTATATATCCAAGTGTTGCAATAATTTTTTGTAAATATGTGATTTTATCTAGTGAAAATGCTGAGGATTTCAAAGTACTTGTTCATAAATAGTTTCATGCTCATTAGAGATTTTAAAATCCGTTTGTCAAATGCTATGATTATCAATAGTTATTGTACAGAGTCTCAAATAACATAGAAAACTTTAAACATCTAATATTGATATGTATGAAAAAATTTTCTTCTTTTCCATTTCTTTGGAATTGGATGACAATACGATACCAAAGGAGTTAGAATCTGAGACCGAAGAGATGGAGAATTTAGAGCTGGGGACACAGGGTATGAATTACATATACATACATACACACGTATATACCTAAATATATGCATGTACAAAGACTGACACACACATACACACACATAGAGAGACACACGCATACACGGCCCTATATATACAGGTGAAGTTAAAATTGGAGATGTTTTGCCCCATGCAAAGAATTCTCGAGAAATATACTGTCTACCCAGGTAAGTTCAAACACGATGATCGTTGTAAGCTCAACCATGAGAGAGCAAAAACATGTATAGTTGGAATGTTATTAATATTAAACCATTTCGGAATACGAATCTCCCCTTGAAGTCGACTTTCATCTTCTAGTCTGAGGTTGGATGCAAAATAGAGTACAGATCATCTATTGATTTTGACTCAGGTGTCGTCTTTCTTTCAGAACATAAAATTCTTGTGGGGCAGCTGCTGTTTGTTAACTTTAACACTCCATGTCTGTCCATTTGGAAATTTGTGAAAGCTGTTTCTCTGTCATGTCACGTAACGACCTTCACTCATTGCCCCAAGCAAATTTTTTTTTAAATCTTTAAATATTTAACATTAAAATTGTTTATAAACGTCTTCTTTCCATTCTTCTAGAATTCGAAGAGTATACGATACCAGAGGATTTAGAGACTGAGACCGTGGAGACGGAGGATTTAGAACTGGAGACGCCAGGTATGAATTACATATACATATATACAAACACACATATGTACATATATGCATCCATACATACACACGCGCACACACGCGCACACTCACGTATTAACACGTATGTTCTAACTTCTAAAGGCATTTTACCATGGAGAAAAACATTCTCGCTTATGGTAAAAGGTGTGAAAACATCTCAACTGCTTTGTCTCCAATCGGACGCCTAGACGCTTTTCTGGATTTTTAGCCTTCCTCGGTAAGAGATACCAAAGAGAGATGTTCCTGGACAGATTATAAAACCTTAGTAGTAGCAGAGCTACTATATTTGTTGTGACCGAATAGCCTAAGAGCTCAAGTCAATTACTAATGTTAACTATTCTAAGGTATCCTACTATAAATCTGTAAGTACGGCTTCATAGTCTGCCATGGGCGGTCGGAGGAATGTTATCACTAATTCCTCCCTGAAGACGAGTTTACCTTTCAAGGCATGCGTGCATTCTAGTCTTGGAAGCAAAATAGAAAGTTGGTCACCTATTGTTTTCCTCTTAGGTATCAGCATACCTTAATAACTTGATAGTAGCAGCTGTTTGTTAGCTTTACAAATTTTCCCGTCTCTACATTTTCGAACCTCTTCCACTGCCACAGTGCAAAGAGTTGCTCCACACTTCTTGCAGCATGGGTCTTCCTCTTAATCTTATATTTTAAGGTTGTTTGGTGTTGACAAGAGATTGGAGACGGCAAACGAGTGGAAGGACAACTTCTCCTTGTCTCATCTTCAGAGAGAAGCAACGCGCTTGCTGTTCTTGCAGTAGTGGCCTTGAATTTCTCCACCACTCATGAAATTGATTGACAGCACTTAAAAGTCTCTCTGTACTGATGGGCTGTCTCTCTATTGCTTCCATCTGGGTGGAAACGCGAAATATTATAGCAAGAATGACTTCAACAGTCTGGGTATGATGCCATACTAGAAGCAACGTACTTCAAACATTCCGGGTATCATCTGTGAGAGGATAAAATACCCTAACTCTGAACAAAATAAAATACTACATTGCTTCTTATAAGGGGTGATAAAGAATCTTTAAGAATCTACCGCCTCTTATGCTTCACGAGTCACCATAATAGGCCGTCTATTAAGATTATAATCACCAGATAATCGAAACACTTTAATGATCAGTAGCTGAAGAGCAAGCAGATTTCTGTAACAACTACAATCATATTCACTCTAACGAAGATTATAGAATGATCGAAAGAATACAAACTGTTTTTATTCATCGCTTTTGTCAACGATAGCGTCGAGATGAACGCAATACTGTCATGTTAGACATGCAAGATGTGGAGTCGCTATTCAGTAAATTTCTCAGGGATACGAACTCTTGTGTAGTGATGCTGTCGCCAGCAGTAAGAGTCCTAATTGGAAAGAGCATCAAACAAGGAGTACCATCTCGCCAAAGCTCTATAGGCTATGTCAAGTAATGGTCATCAGAAACATCGACTGGACAGGTTTTTGAACATGAACGATGAGCAACTAACACATTTCCGTTTCGCTGATGACATCATACACAGCACCGATACCACACACACACACACACACACACACACACACACACACACACACACACACCACACACACACACATGCACACACGCCACACATCCATGGGCACACAGTCAAATACACATACACAAACATGTATAAGTGTTTAAAAGTATGCATGTGTATAGCCTGGTAAATATTATGCATAAATATGTGTAATAGTTGATTGCGTACGTATATGTAGCTTTATACAGCTGAGAAGAAACAGGTGGTTTAATTGTTAAAATGTAAAACTTCAATGCTTGAATTCGGATACCATCAACAAAAGGTGTATGAATTTGTCTCTCAGTCAAGTTTTTATTATTCTACTGACCTATACGTCTAATGCTTGTATGAGCGTGGATAGCATAAAAAACTTATATTTAATATAAATAACTTTGATTTATAATTTTCCTCTATTCTATTCCTCTAGAATTCGAGAAGGAGACAGAGAATTTGGAGGCCGAGGAAGAAACAGAAAATTTAGAGGCCGAGGAGTCGGAGAATTTAGAGACCGAGGAGTCAGAGAATTTAGAGGCCGAGGGGTCAAAGAATTTGGAGCTGGAGATACCAGGTATGAACTACATCCATCCATCCATCCATCCATCCATCCATCCATCCATCCAATACAACTTTGACAATACAAAATCTACAGGCAGACGACAATTATAGGTATCTTGGACAGGAGGAAAATGTCAGATACGATGGACCCATAAATAAGGGAAGTACCCCAGAAGAGTAAAGAGAATATGGTTATCAGAACTCTAAGCTTACAACAAGCACATTACCTAGAATACCTTGTGCAAAACCAAGATTAAAGTTATCAATTATATTATTGCCAACTATCAGAGAGTGTCTTCCAGATATAATCTTCCAACCAAGCATGATGCGGTGGTCAGAATAGAGAAAAAAAGGGAAAGAAAAAAACACCTACAGTCGAAGTTGACCATATTAAGACCGATGGGTGAAAAGAATATTGGTGGAACTTAAAAGTTAAAATAGCCACCAGGTTAAAACACAACCAGCCAGATATTGTTGTGTGGGACCACAAAGAAATAACATGATCTGTTGTGGAAGTCAGCTGCCCTTTTGATACGAATGTGGGTGGGGCGGAAATATAAAAGAAAGAGGATATATATGGACCATTATTAATAAGGAGTTTGAAAATACAGTACCCAAGCTAACTTTCAGTTTCATATCTATTATTATTGGAGCATAAGGATACATACCAATTCATCTGGAGCAAATTATGGCTGAACTTAGAATCTTAGGGAGAGAATGCAAGTCCTTAATTCATACGGTACAGATGATAACGATATTTGGGACCATAAAAAATTTGCAAGACCTTCTAAAGATTCAAAGGATGCTGGTTAAAACAAGATGCTTTCTTTCACAACCTTGCTGCCAAGTAGGTGGCCGGTCAAAATTTATTCTGAATTAAAAAGAAAAAGGGAGCGTTCCTTCCTACCTACCTACCTACCTACATACATACCTTTGTTTAAGTTAGCTTATTCAGCATATATGTATGTATACATATATGACCTTACTCTTTACAGGATTTCAGCATCCGTGTCTTCGTATATATTCACTGTATTCCGTTACATTATCGATGTGTGCATTTGCATCTGTGAGTGTGTGGGCATATGTTTGTGCGTGTCTGCATAATTCATGCCTGGTGTCTCCAGCTACTATTTCCACTATTATTCGCATTTATTCTGTGTTCTCCGACGGTATGAATTTTATTTTAATGTGGTTCAGTGTAGGTTCACTGCTGATCTTTACACGTCCAAACTTTCTAAATTTTTAGTAAAGCATGACCTTTCACTGTTGAAAATTATGGAAGAAGTAGCACCTATTCTAATAAGGGAAATAAAAACAAACAAAAAAAAAACAAAAAACCTTCAAGATGATGAATGGACACAAAGCTACCGGAAAAGATGGCATAATAACAAGGATGTTAATGTGCAGAGAGTAAGAGCAGAGTGAATGGCTCGTTCTGCACTTCAATCGCTGTGCGAAAGAGGGTAAAATACCTTCGTTGTGAAAAGCCTCGAATGCCATCTTTCTTCTATGAATTTCACTTTCAATAAAGTCTTTACTATTTTACTGATCTGCTTTCGGTTTGCATTTGTAAGGTGTATATTACGTGATCACTTTGTGATAAAATCTTGAAACTTAACACCACAAATGAAGTATTCACTAATACAACCAAGTGTTGCAATAAATATTTGTAAATATGAGGCGATTTTA
>NC_068981.1:114875093-114875873 GCF_001194135.2 Octopus bimaculoides | reverse complement strand
TGTATGATCGTGAATGTATGCTGTATACAGTCTCAAATAGGATAAAAAACTTTAAATATTCAATATTAAAATTTTATGTAAAAGTTTTCCGCCTTTCCATTTCTCTAGAATTCGAGGAGGATACGATACCAGAGGGGTTAGAGTCTGAGGCCGAGGATTCAGAGGATTTAGAGCTGGAGACACCAGGTATGAATTATACACACACGCGCACACATATGCATATACACATTCACAGATGCAAACGCACACATGTACACACACTCACACAGATATATATATATGATATAAGGAGAGGTACGGTCTGCTGTGAAAGTCAGCTGCCCTCTTGATATCAATGTGGTTAGAAAAATACAAGAGAAAGAAGACATCTATGGACCATTGATAAGGAGTTTGAAAGTCAGTACTCAAGCTACACTTTCAGCTTCATATGTATTATTATTGAAGCATCAAGATACATACCAATCCGTCTGGTGCAAATTATGGCTGAAGTTGGAACTTTAGGGAGAGAATGCAAATCCTTAATTCATATGTTACAGATGATCACGATATCTGGTAACATTAAAAATTTGCAAGACCTTCCTAGGATTTAAAGGATGCTGGTTAAAACAAGATGCTTTCCTTTCTGCCAAGCAGGTGGCCAGTCAAAGTTTATTTTGAATTAGAGAGAAAGCGGGCATACCTCCCTCCATCCCCCTCCTTCCTTCCTTCCTTCCTCCCTTCCTTCCTTCCTTCCTTCCTTCCTTCCTTTCTTTCTTTCTTTCTTTCTTTCTTTCTTCCTTC
>NC_068981.1:114871883-114874899 GCF_001194135.2 Octopus bimaculoides | reverse complement strand
ATATACATACACACACACATACATACATACATACATACATACATACATACATACATATATATGTAGAGATATGCATGCATGTATACATACACACTCGCACACAAGCAGACACACACACGCACACAAGCAGACACACACACGCACATACAAATACACATGTACATTTGTACAAATTTTAAGATTAGTTCCAACATGTTTATGACATATTTTATTTTCTAACAGCATAACCGCTGCATTTATCATGGGATAAAACATTCTCATTTATGGTAAAAGTTGCGAAAATATCTCATCTGCTGCTCGAGGCGTTTCTGGATCTTTAGCCTTCTTTTGTATGAGATACCGAAGGAAGACAACCCAGGGAAGATAATGAAGCTGTACTAGCGTTACTAATGCTATGTTTGATCTGACCGGGTGGTTTGCGAGCACAAGTCAGTCACTGATATTGATTGTTCTAAGATAAAGCTACGGCTTCATAATCTACCAAAAGTTATCTCTCATCAGTATTTCCTAATAAGGAAGCCTAAAGAGACTGAAACACTTCTTGGAGTTGAAGTTTATGGGTGTGTAGATTGCAGATGACATCTTACTCGCCCCTGAATCCACGCGCACATACATATGTCTAAAATATGCATGCATGTTGACTGGTTAGTATTTATGCCTAAATATGTGCAATGGTTGATGGATATTTTAAATCAGTATGCCAAATGCTTTGCATGATTGTGATTTGTGTTTTTATTGCGACTCAATTACTATTAAAAATTTTAAATAATTGACATGAAAAATTTTATATAAAAGGTTTCCTCCTTTCCATTTCTCTAGAATTCGAGGAGAATACAATACCCGAAGAGTTAGAGTCAGAGTCCGAAGAGACGGACAATTTAGAGTTGAAGACATCAGGTATGAATTACATACACGTACATACATAATACATGCATAATACATACATACATACATACATACATACATACATACATACATACATACATGCATGCATATATGTACGCGCGTCACAATGTCTATAAGAGATATATGTCATATGCATTGTATGATTTGCATAGGTTATGAATTGTGTCGCAAATATTGAAATAACAAAAGAAAAAATGGGAAGGGAAATCTTTAAATATTTAATATTACAACTTTGATTAACGGTCCTTCTCTTTTCCATTTCTCTAGAATTCGAGGAGAATTCGACACCAGAGGAATTAGAGTCTGAAGATGAAGAGACGGAGAATTTAGAACTAGAGACACCAGGTAAAGATGTGCGTATGTGTGCGAGAGCACCTATGCGTGTATGTATGCATGCGCTTGTGCGCGCGTGCGTATACTATCGTCGTCGTCCTCTTCATCATCATCATCATCATCATCATTTCCCATTATCTCCGTCTACGGCACAATGCGCACTGATTTGCGATAACTTTCTCCACACTATGAATTTATGTTATTGGACATTTCTCTTGTTACTTTCATGAACCATATACTTCCGCACTGGTTTAGGTCATGTCACAAGAGTATATTAATTTTGGAGTTTTCCTTTTAAATTGGCTGCTTTCACTGCAGTTAAGGAGCTCAACCCACCTTTACAAAAATCTATCTAACCCATAGAAGCGACCCTTACAGGTATTACCATTCTTGATGAGAACGACCCTGAGAGTAATGGAAATTAAGAGTTCACTCCTCGCTCCCCATGATTTCAGAACTCCCGAACAGGAACCTCACTACTGGTCAGAATTTAAAGCCATACACAGGACGTGCATATGTACACATACATGTATATATGCGTAACATTTGGCTAAAATTGATGGATGAACGTTTGGCCCAATCGGAAGCGCGTGTAGCCACGTAAGCGCAGATATGTGGGTTCGATTCGGGCTAGAGTTAGCTCATCATTTTTCAGTCAATTTGTTTATATATAAATGTCGTATTAAATCGGACAATACATATTATTACGATATATTATTATAGTTGTTGTTGTACTCATAGACTTTCATTGTCACTTACTCTCCGTAACTTAAAAAGTCTGTGGTTTGTTTATAAATATTATATATATATATATTTCATACAAAAAGGTTTTCTCCTGTTCGTTTCTCTAGAATTCGAGGAGACTACATTACCAGAAGAGTTAGGGTCTGTAGCCGAAGAGACGGAGGATGTAGAACTAGAGACACCAGGTATGAATTACTTATACGTACATACATACATACATACATACATACATACAAACCTACATGAACGCGTGTCATAAAGTCTATAAGAAATATTCAAATCTGTATGTCAGATGCGTTCTATGATTGTGTATGGGTTATGTATAATGTCGCAAATATTCAAATAACAAAAAAAAAAAAAAAAAAAAAAAAAAAGATAGCAAACTTTTAATATTTAACATTAAACATTTATATAAAAGGTTTCCTCTTACTATTTCTCTAGAATTCGAGGAGAATACGGTAGAAGAAGAGTTAGAATCAGAGGCCGAAGAGACGGAAAATGTAGAGCTGGAGACGCCAGGTAATGATATGTGTATGTGTGTGTGTGATTCCGTATGCAGACATACATAAATACACACACAGACACACACACACACATACACACACACACACACACACACACACACACACACACACACACACACATGTATGTGTATGTATGTACCCAAAGTTACGCGTAATTTGGGCCAGCACCTTCAGCGCTAAATAGTCAAAGGGTTGGTTTTCTCTGTGTACACAACCGGAATATTCTATCTGATATTTCGAATCTCGCAAACCGTAGGCCGGAACCACTGACATTACCCAACCCTACCTGGTGCATACCTTTTCAAGTACCTCATTCTATCGGAATCCTCATCTTACTTCTTATATATGTATGTATGCATGTATGCATGTATATATGTATGTATGTATGCATGTATGCATGTATATACGTATGTATACGTATGCATGTAGGCACGTATGTATACGTGCAGATTTGTATGTTTTGTTTTACGTATGTTCTCATGAATATACTTGCATATCTTTGTATATAT
>NC_068981.1:114868932-114871783 GCF_001194135.2 Octopus bimaculoides | reverse complement strand
ACCTTTTCAAGTACCTCATTCTATCGGAATCCTCATCTTACTTCTTATATGGATGTATGTATGTATGTATATACGTATGTATACGTATGCATGTAGGTACGTATGTATACTTGCAAATTTGTATGTTTTGTTTTACGTGTCTTATGAATATACTTGCATATCTAGATATGCTCTATGTATGTATGTATGTATGTATGTGTGTATGTATATGTATATGTATATATATATATATATATATATATATATATATATATATATATATATATATATATATATATATATATATATATATATATATATATATATACATGTGTGTGTGTGTGTGTGTGTGTGTGTGTGTATAATGGAGTCTCGTGCGAACTGGAGGAATGAAAATTTTAGCGGTGAAGGCAAATTCAATTTAGTAGGTTCACATGGTAGACAGTATGTTAGGTGCTTCACAAGAGATCGGCTAAAATCCAAGTGCCTGAAGAAATCTGCCAAGTTTGGAGGAGAAAGCGTCATGGTGTGGTGAATGATTTCTTCTGAAGGAGTTGGCCTTGGCCCTCTAGTGCAGATTACAGAGACTATTAAAGCTAATATCTATTTGAATTTGGTTAAACAGCATGTGATCCCATCATTATTAGCATTTCCGAATCAACGTCCCTTGTCATATTGCAAAACGTGTCACAGGATTCTTTAGTGAACAAAATATCCAAGTAATGAAGTGGCCAGCTCAAAGCCCAGACTTAAATACAATTGAAAACCTTTGGAAGATACTTGGAGACAAAGTAACACAAAGGGCACCAACTACCACAACGAATATATGGGAAATATTAGAAGAGGAATGGAAGAAAATAATACCTGATTTGTGAAGGAAACTTGTTATGTCATATGGCAGTTAATGTGCAGAGGTGATCTCCAACAAAGATCTACAAATATCATACTAACCGTATTAATTTCATATTTACATTTCTTTCAATAATAATAATGGTTTTGAGTTAATTGAATTTTTGGTTTGATGGTTCTCTTATTTTGCACTTGAGACATTTGGACGTAACTAGTATTAGTGTTATTACTGTCTGGCTAATATTACCATATGCTATGCAAATTAAAAACAACTTAGTAAAAACAATCTTTAAACTATTTAACAAATACTTTATAAAAGGAAACAATAAATAGTAAAACAATAAGAATAAGTTATAGTCTGACACATGACCTGGCCACTATCATCTCCATGAATAATAAAAAAAACTTGACACTTTCTATTTAAACAGAAAAAATAACAGCAGCAATACACACACACTAATAATAATAATAATAATAATAATAATAATAATAATAATAATAATAATAATAATAATAATAATAATAATAATAATAATAATGATGATAATAATAATATTTCGTATGTGTATTTGGTGTGCAAGATTCTTGATGTGGAAACGTTTGTTGAAAGAAATACAATTAAACCATTATGCCGGTAATAAACACACGCACTGGTTCAGTCCTTTATTAATTTATAAACAGTATTTAGTTTTTAGTTTTTTTTTAATCATTTCATTGCACTCTTGCAATCTCTAGTAACTTGTCTCTCCACTTCCATTTATTTGAATGTATGATTTAGCGTTGTTTTGAAATTGTCTGGTGTGAGCATGTGAGTGTGTGCACGCTCGTATGTGTGCACGCACTTATGTGTTCGTGCTTATATGTATGTGCGTCCATATGTGTGTTTGTTAAATTTCGTTCATATCAGATAAGTTAGAGACCTACTTACATATAAGCACGAACACATACGTGCGTGCACACATACGAGCGTGCACACACTCACATGCTCATACCGGACAATTTCAAAACAACGCTAAATCATACATTCAAAATAAATGAAAGTGGAGAAACAAGTTACTAGAGATTGCAAGAGTGCAATGAAATGATTAAAAAAAAAAAAAAAAAAAAAAAAAAAAAAAAAAAAAAAAAAAACAAACAAACTAAATACTGTTTATAAATTAATAAAGGACTGAACTAGTGCGTGTGTTTATTACCGGCATAATGCCTCTCCCAAGGTTTAATTGTAATAATAATAATAATAATAATACCAGACATAACAATAGTAATTATATCGCATCAAACGATACCTCCAATATACACACTAACCGTACCAGTTTAGACCCCGCACAACAGTACAGACTTTGTGATTGTAGAAATAGTAATAATTGTGTCTTTAGTAATAATTGCAACAGAAAAGAAATAGTTTACCAATGTGTAGTGAGTACTCAATCGAGAAATAAGGTATATGTGGGGGGCCACCCGAAACCATATGAAACGTAGACTAAATCACCATCTGTATACCTTCAGAAACAGAAAAAGGAGGAGTTCCACTGGTTTGAGTAATTATATATGAGACCTCAATGATAAAGGCATTAGCTATGACCTCCATTGGAAAATTTTAGCCTCAGCACCTGCGTATGATGTAAAGAATAAGAAATGTATGTTGTGTATAAGTGAGATCCTTTTTATATTAAAGGCCGATTTTCCTCTACTTAACAATAAAAAAGAAAGAAATGTTTTCTGCCTTCATAAGGTTAATCACACTTTCTTTAAATATCATTGATATTAACTGTTATTGATGCTAGCGCCTCCTTTGATAATAATACTATTTTCTCCAATCTGAACACTATGTATTGATTGGCATCCTTTCCTAATATATGTGTAAGAAGACACTCTATATACTCCATATACTCTATATACCCTATATATTATCTTTATAAATAAACATACATCTTACTAGTATATATATATATATATATATATGTGTGTGTGTGTGTGTGTGTATATATATATATATACATACATACATATATACATATATACA
>NC_068981.1:114866273-114868922 GCF_001194135.2 Octopus bimaculoides | reverse complement strand
ATATATATATATATATATATATATATATATATATATATATATATATATATATATATATATAGAGAGAGAGAGAGAGAGAGAGAGATAGATTGATAGATAGATAGATATTAGACCAGTTCATCTTTGGGATGTTACTCCATATATTTCTTGGCATACATTTCTAAGCATTTATTCTAAACACTCATTTAAGTACTCATTTAAGAATTCATCCGTGTGTCTTGATACATATAACTATCAGTATTTGTATATCTACGTGGATTAAAATACATCTTATAACATTAAACCCTATATGTCTATCCCATCATCCCCACCTTAGCCAGAATAACTCCCATTGTAACTGTAATTAATTCTATACGGTTAAAATTTTATAACTTCACAACCTGATAAAATTATAATACCACATCCCCAATTTTAGGATGTTATCTGTTGATTCTATAATGGTTCAAACTTTCAGTAATACAGAGTTCTTATTCGGTACCCCGCCCTCCTAATTTTTGGCTTTAGCAATAATTTACCATTTCACCTTCTTTCAATGTCCATATCATATTTGACAGGGCTGTTGCATTTTTTTCTTCTCCGTATGACGCCAGATGTTGCGTATATCTTTCCTTGAACAAGTTGCCCGTCATTCCGATATACGTCTTTGCTATTTCGCTGGGGTCCGTGATCTTGGACTTGTATAAAGTTCTTTTTCGAGACAGTTGTTGTTTAGAGGGCAGTGGTTTGAGGATCTACAGCTGCATTGTCTTTCGCGGGTGTTTCTGGTGGGTTTGTATTTATTGTGATTGAGCATTATTGACCCTATATTGGGGAGGAAAGCATAGCTAACTTTAACAGTATTTGTGTTGAAGATATTGTGGTATTTGTGTAAATGTGGAAAGTGGTTGTCTATGAGTTTGAAGAATTTCCTAGCTATGTTAGTAGCAACATTCATGCTCTAAGGTGGGTTAACCCATAAGATTTTCCTCTATTTGCGACTTCTTGGTCTATTTATATTTGGTTTAATGTAGTATATGCTATTCTTGAAGTTGGACCTTTTTAATGCAGCATTATGATATGGGGCGGATTTTTCAAGTGCTTTTATCGGCGGATAAATTGGTGACGCACCTAATAATGTTGTTAACCCTTTGTTTAGTTGATGCTGGTGGGTGGTTGGAACCTATGTCTATGTACAAGGTTCCCTCGTTTGGTTTGTGGTAGGGTTTAGATTTTCCTGTGTTAAGATTCAAGTTAACGTCTATGGAGTTGACTTCTTTAAGGTTTGTACCAAATGTGGTTCTTAGGCATAATTGGCTAAATATTTTGCATAATATTTTCCTTATTCTATCCATATCATGTCCGTTTTCATTGTATATTACACCCAGGCCATCGTCCCTATATAAACCTATGTTAGCTTCTTTTATTTCTTTTTAAGGGTATCTAGGATATAAAAGTCTACAAGATCAGCTATCTCTGTACCGTCATAGCTCCTCATTGTCACCTCAAATAACTCGTCTCCATTCTTTTTTAACCAATAGGAGTTATCGTGAATGAGTAATGACTTCCTCGTGTTCATAATTATATGTATATCAGTATTTATTATTGTGACATATGTTTTACTAAATTCATGTGCCCTCAGAAGCAAGCTTTTGGAGATCGAGGGGTAGAACTCTACGATATCGAATTGTATAAATTTGCATTTGGGTTTATCTTCTATTTTCTTAAACCATTCAATAGTTGCGCTACTGCATATCCATTGGGTAAGATTTTAGTGTGTTCTGATATGTCGTATAATGTTATCTAAAATGGATTTACTAATAATTCCTATTTCGCTTTTTATGGGATTTATTAATTTATAGCTAGGATTTTGTGTGAAGTTATTTTTATGGTATTTCAGCGTTATGAAAGGATTTCATGTCATAAGCTTTTCTACTTTGTCTCCTGTTTTAAACCTTGTGGCATTTTTTTTTGCTTCTACATTTATTGAATTATAAGTGGTGGGAGTTTGCTTTCTTGTATGTTTTAGTTATGTTGTCGGTTAGTAATTTGTTGTGCGCTTGGTTGTTTTCTTCATAAATATTTTTTGTATTACCTGCTTTAATAAACATGTTTGTTGATGTTTTGAAACGTTTGATGTATATCTGTATGGGAACATCGTGCCCAGAACAAAAACAAAATAATGCCAAGAAATTGACCACTCAACAATTTGTTGACCACTCAACAATTTGTTGACCACTCAACAATTTGTTGACCACTCAATGAAGACAATTTGCCCAAAAGACAAACCAAAGGGAGATAAACATTCATTGATACATTGTTTTTTCACGTGAATTCATGAGAATCTCTACGAATTAAACAAGGCTGTGTTTTCCAAAATGGAGGCGATTACATTTCTCCATGTGAAAAAATGTTAAGACACTAGGATATTTTCCTACTTTTCTGAACATGAAACCAATGGTAGCCTTAATTCCCAAATAGAGAAATTATATCCACTAATGCGGTGTTGAGCACTCCTTTTCATCGTTCGACATTTACGTATGTATATATATTTCCTTTTTTCTCGTTGTTTACGTATTTAACTCGTTTGTTTTCGTATTTCATGTTATTTGCACCGTTGGTGATGTCCTGTACACATATATGCATGTATATAAATATATATATATATATATA
>NC_068981.1:114864557-114866201 GCF_001194135.2 Octopus bimaculoides | reverse complement strand
TAGGGAATAAATTATTATTCCAACCTTAGGTCAAATTCCTAAAAAAAACTCTAAAACCTAAAAGTTTATAACTTACCTCATAATATGATAAGGAATAAAAATAAGGAATAAAAAATATATATAAAGAAACAAAACCTGTAATGTGATCCCTAAGTTAAAGACATTAATATTATTATTAAAAGTTAGGAGCTAAAATATTCAAATAGAGTATTATTGTGAACAAGATTAATTCATTTCATTCTTTAATAAATTTAAATTAAATAAGTTTTACAATAATAAATTAAGTAATACCTCCAATGGAGACCAAAATACAATTGATTGTAATTGTTAAGATAAGACTAAATGTAAATTTAATAATAAATGTAATGTTGAGGACGTAGTATATAAATGTATAATGATTTTGAATGATAATAATAGTAGTAATAATGATAGCGTTAATACTACTTACATAAGATCGACTTCGAATAAAATTAAATCACGGGTGGCCCAACATATGAATTCTGTTAAGAACAGAAATTTAATGAATTCTACAGGCCTTAATAAATACATTTGGGAGCTTAAATATCAAAGAATGAAATACGATTCAAAATGGGAAATAATTTGTAAGGCTAAATCGTATAGAATAGGGAGTAAATTCTGCTTATTATGTACAAACGAATTTAAAGAAAGATTATTAGCTAATAAAAAATTGATTGACTCCCAAAATGAACGTAATATTAAATGTAAACATAAATTAAATTATTTATATAATAAGTTTAGATAGTGTATTTATTTATTTAAACCCATGAAAAGTTACCAACTTATAGTTGTGATTAGTAGCGTTAAATACATATAATTAGCTTTAGAATACACTTTAAACATTATATAATTATATAAAATTAGAATGAATAACTACCTTTTTGCTAATAAAAAATTCAACGATAATATGTGCATTCTTTTACAATGTTTTATAGCGTTATTTACGTAATGAATAAATTTCGTACGTGTTATAGTTATTATTTTTTGTAGATCTAAAGGTTTTAAGTATTTTAAATCTTCAATAAACAACATACTTTAGGTAGACCTTCTTTTTCGATAATTTCATTATTATTATACTAAATATAATACGTATTTATCTCTGAGTAATGGACGCCATATTTATCACGTGACTTTTCAGTATAAATGCTAAAGTACACTTATTTTGGTTTAATTTACAGTAATACGCCGGCAGATAAGTCATGTTTTTAAATTTATTCTAAATATCCTTTATTAACTTTATACACTAACACGTATTTACATTTATTTACCTTTTCCATAATGAATTAATCTTGTTCACAATAATACTCGTTTTGAATATTTTTAGTTCGTAACTTTTAATAATAATATTAATGTCTTTAACTTACCTACCTACCCTCACCTACCACACCACCACCCTACCTCTCTAACGCACCATTCTCTGAGCTTTCCGGCGTCTCCAGTCTGACCCCTCCACCTCACACATCTTCCCTAACTGACCCCTCCCCTCCTTCAAACGAGCTCACAACCTACGAGACCTCTTGATGCACAGCTTCTTCCCCAACCCAACCTCCCAACCTGGCTCGTTCCCCCGCTCCCGCCCACGCTGCCGCACTTGCCCTTATCTATCCAACACCACCCTCCGCATCG
>NC_068981.1:114860423-114863285 GCF_001194135.2 Octopus bimaculoides | reverse complement strand
ATATATATATATATATATATATATATATATATATACACACCATGCCACGCCACACAACACACATCACGTCCCCTCTTCATCTAACCTCCTCCAGTTGCCTCTGTGTGTACATGTATAAATATGTGCGTGTGCATATGTATGTGTTTGCCTAAAGGTACGTTTGTTACACAGTGATATATCTATACATAAATACTTATAATGGTTGATGGTATTCATACATGTACATTTTCCCCTTTAAATATTAATTTTCTAACTGAAAAGAAGTAACTGTCTAAATGTTATAAATTAAACTTGCAAAGCTTTAATTTTGATAGCATCGACGAAAGTATATGAATTTGACTTTGAGTAAAGTCTTTATTATTGTACTTATAACTCCTACTTGTAAGGTATATATTACACGACCTCTTTGTATGCAGGAAAACAGAAGACTTTAAAGATCGTCAATGAATTATTCGGTAATATAACCATGAGTGGCAATATCTATTTGTAAATATGTAAAGATTTTACCATGTTGAAGATACTGCAGATCTCGAAATACATGTTCATAAATAATCTGATATTTACCAGTTTTTGCATTGTCTCAAATATTCAAAAAATCATTAAAAGAACTTTAAATATTTAATATTAAAATTTTATATAAAATGATTCCTCGTTTCCATTCCTCTAGAATTAGAAGAGGACTTAGAACCTGAGACCATGGAAACGGAGGATTTCGAGCTGAAGACACCAGGTATGAATTACATATACATATATTCATGGATGCATACATACACATGACCGCTCAAACTTACTTACACATGCACGCAAGCATACATGGGGACACCAGCTGTGAATTACATATATAAGTATACAGAAACATATACAGGGGTTGGACAAAATAATGGAAACACCTAGCATCGTAGCATCATAATTTTGAGATATCTATAAAACCGTCAAAAGCTTGTTTATTTTTATGTTTTTTTCATGTATTATTAGTGTTGCTTGATATGCTTTGCTAAAATTGCTGTTTCTTTTCAGATATCATCAGAAAAAGGTAATTAAAATTCATTAAAATGACACATCTATCGGACTTTCAAAGAGGTCAAATTGTTAGTGCTCGTATGGCAGGCACTAATGTAACGAAAACAGCCGAAATGTTTGGTGTATCAATAAGTACTGTCTCGAAAGTAATGACTGCCTTTGAGAAAGGGAAAACCTCCTCGTCGAAACAAAATTCCGGAAGAAGACCAACATTTTCAGATAGCGTCCGACGGACTCTTACGCGAATTGTTAGAAAGGATTACCAAAGTACAGCTCCAAAAATTACTGCAGAATTTAACGACCACCTCGAGAACCCAGTTTCCGCAAAAACTGTTCGCCGGGAGCTGCACAAAGTCGGATTTCATGGAAGGGCTGCAATCAAATAACCACTACTTTCAAAAACAAACGTTGCAAAGCATTTAGAGTGGAGTAAAAACCTGGTCCCCAGAGCAGTGGAAGAGTGTTATTTTCTGAGACGAGTCATCCTTTACCTTGTTTCCGACCACCGACCAAGTTTACGTGTGGAGAAGCCAAAAGAAGCATTTGACCCAGACTGCCTTCTTCCAACTGTTAAACATGAAGGAGGATCTGTGATGATCTGGGGCGGGGGCTATGTCTTGGAAATCCGCCGGATCAATAGTTTCCCTACATGGCAGAATTAATAGTCAAGACTATTTAAGCATTTTATCTGATCAAATTCATCCTATGGTTGCGGAACTGTTTCCGGAGGGAAACGCAATCTTTCAGGATGATAATGCACCAATTCAAACAGCTAAAGTTGTTACTGAACGGCACGAGGAACATTCTAGTGAAGTTTAACATCTTATCTGGCTTCCACAGTTCCCAGAGCACAGTATTACTGAACATTTATGGTGCATTTTAGAAAAACAATTAAGGAGTCGATATCCTCCATCATCATCACTACAAGAACTGGAGACTGTTTTAGCTGAAGAATGAAAAAATTCCTTTAGAAACAATTAAAACTTTGTACGAGTCCATACCACGTAGAATTCAAGGTGTAATACTGCCAAAGGCGATCCTACCCCATATTAATATAAATTTGTTTGAAATTTTAAGGTGTTTCCATTATTTTGTCGAACCCCTATATCTTCTTGTAAAGTATATGTTACAGGACCTCTTTGTATACAAGAAAACCCTAGACTTTCATGAACGTTAATGAAGTATTCACTAATATAGCCAAGAGTGGCAGTATCTATTTGTAAATATCTGAAGAGTTTACTAGGTTGAAGATGCTTAGTTCTTGAAATACCTGTTCGTAATTATTCTGATATTTACCAGTTCAAATACTGTGTAAGATTGTGCATTGTTTTTGTATTGTGTCTCAAATATTCAAAAGGTATTTAAAACTTTAAATATTTAGCATTAAAAATTTATATAAAAGGTTTCTTCCTTTCCATTTCTCTAGAATTCAAGGACGATACGATAACAGAGGAGTCAGAGCCTGAGACCGAGGAGACGGATAATTTAGAACTGGAGACACCAGGTATGAATTATACATACATACATACATACATACATACATACATACATACATAGGCGCGTCACAATCCCTATAAGAGATATTCATATCCATATATCATATGCATTGTATGACTACGTATGGGTTATGCATTGTGTAGCAAATATTCAAAGCACATATTGTAAAAGAGAAGTGAATCCCTGTCTATCTGTGCGTCACAACATCTATTAGAGGGAGGGAAAGAAAGGGAGGAATCAAAATATACATCACAACGTATTTTTAGAAGGGGAGGAGAAAAAGTTGTTGTTGAGAGAGAAATACAGTAAGAGAGAGAGAGAGAGAGAGAGAGAGAGAGAGAGAGA
>NC_068981.1:114857313-114860397 GCF_001194135.2 Octopus bimaculoides | reverse complement strand
AGAGAGAGAGAGAGAGAGAGAGAGAGAGAGAGAGAGAAAGTCTGCGTGAAAGATAACCAGCTTGATAGCTAGCTACATAGATAGATAGGCAGACAGAACGACAGACAGACAGACAGACAGACAGACAGACAGACAGACAGATAGATAGATAGATAGATAGATAGATAGATAGATAGACAGACAGACAGGTAGTGTTGTCACCATAGTAACTAACAGGTTTTGATTTAAAACGCCGGTATTTTAAGTGCAACGCATCACTTAAAAGAAAGACTAAGTATATGTAGTTTTTTTTGGGTTGTGTGTGTGTGCGTGTGTGTGTGTGTGTGTGTGTGTGTGTGTGTGTGTGTGTGAGTGTGTGTGTGTGTGTGTGTGTGAGTGTGTGTGTAAGTGTGTGTGTGAGTGTGTATTTCTGTGCCTTTTAACATATAGATAATGTGACACAAACTTTAAAAAAACGATTTTCATTTTAAACAATTTATAAAAGTATGATTAACAAATATATTTCCCGGCAGCGTAGCAAAGGGAAAACAACCTAGAAAAAAACTTTAAATGTTTAATGTTATAATTTTGATTAATGGTTCTCTTCCATTTCATTTCTCTAGAATCCAAGGAGAATACAATTTCAGAAGAGTTAGAGTCTGAGGCCGAAGAGGCAGAGAATTTAGAGCTGGAGACACCAGGTATTGATATGCGTGAGCATGTGTATGTGTAAGTGTGTGCATTTGAGTGTGTGTGTGTGTGTGCGTACGCGTATGCGCTCGTGCACGTGCGTGTGTGTATATGTACATATATGTATATTTGCGGATAAATGTGTTCTATATATACATATCTATCTATCTACCTCGCTCGCTCTGTCTCTCTCTCTCTTTCTCTGTGTATACATACATACACACACATACATATACATACATACATACATACACACACACACACACGCATACACACATATATAAACACATACTTTATTTGTTTTATGGCTACCATAGGTTTCATGTTAAGGAATATCTCAATTATTTAAGCTTGTCACAAATAAAAATGATGTTCGTCTCCACTATGGATTGATCCAAAATATGTGTGTATACAAACATGTATAGACACATACGCATACATACATACACACATACATACATACATGTATACATGCATACATACATACATACATACATACATACATACATACGTCTGCTTTTTTGTCCGTTTATCTATCTATCTAAATATCTCTTTTTGCATCTGGCTCTGTATGTGTGTGTGTATTATATATATTATTAAGTTGGCTATTTGCAATTTAAAAGCCAAAAGGCACAAGTGCAATCGTTATTAAAGTCAATTAGGGTACAAATTAGCAACCGCATTACTATAAATAAAAGACGAAACAACTGTTAACCACCCACTCCCACACATATATTTATACAGTTATATATTCACAAACATATGTATATATAATGTATGTAATAATGTATGTAGATGTGTATACACACACACATACACATGCACGCGCACACATATATCTAACTTTAAATTTCTGCATGTTTAAACACAAGTATTAATAGATACGTGTAATGATTGGTTGCATACCCGAATGTTTGTTCCTTGTTTTTTGAATATATGTATTTTTATATCAAGCAAATTAGCTAGTTAAGAAAATGTCTATAAAAGATGAAAGCAGTATCTATACTGAGAAGTAAGGTTTAAGGCCACTTAAACATAATTGTTCCCAATGAACGGACGTTGCTGCTATTTTTTCCTCCAGCTGGTTATTCGGTACAATCTACACCCGATATATATTGCAAACGAGGAGATAACTCCTGCCATCTTCTAGCTCCATGACCACCAGACTACAGTTTAGACCTCCTTGTGGTCATTCCCGGTAATGGATACTCGTTCGCTAGACATAGCAGTAGTTCACTCCCGCTCGCAATATATAGAAAATAAGTGACACACAGTCGCTGACCTTGCAACAAGCAAATTAGCTAGTTAAAAAAATCTCTATTTATACTGAGAAGTGAGGTAAGTATTTTTGTATCGGAAAGGTTTAATTGTTAAAATATATACCTACAATACTTGAATCTGGATAACATCAGCGAGTGGTGTATGAATTTGACTATCAATAAAGTTTCCTTTACTTTACTGATCCGCTTTCAACTGCCTTGTAAATATAAGGCACAACCTACGTGATC
Source organism: Octopus bimaculoides (assembly GCF_001194135.2). Classification (NCBI taxonomy): domain Eukaryota; kingdom Metazoa; phylum Mollusca; class Cephalopoda; order Octopoda; family Octopodidae; genus Octopus; species Octopus bimaculoides. The sequence goes on along the minus strand of NC_068981.1, from coordinate 114,858,220 downwards.
ACATTGCAGAAAAATCGTAGAAATTCCGTCAATAAAATATTCACTAACAGAACCAAATGCTGCAATAATCGTTTAAGTCACTGCTTGGAATCGAACTCGGAATCTTAGGGCTAGTAGCACCGCGCTCTTAACCACTACGCCATATGCCAGTGGCCAATAATCGTTTGTAAATATGTGAAGACTGCACTAGGTTATAGAAGTCGCAGATTTCAAAGTATATTTTCATAAATATTTTGATATTTACTAGTTCCGAAGAGATATTTAAATCATCAGATGCATTATATGTTTTTTTTTTTTGTGCATGGTTTTTGTATTGTATCTCAAATAGCATAAAACACTAAATATTTAATACTAAATACTTTAAAAAATAAATTTCCTCCGTTTCATTTCACTAGAATTCGAAGAAAATATGATACGAGAAGAGGTAGAGTCTGAGGCCGAAGAGACAGAGAATTTAGAAATGGAGACACCAGGTACGGTTATTTGTGTGTGTTTGTGTATGAGTGTGTGTGGGCATTATGTGTATATGCATATACATATATTTGTTTGTGCATAGATGAGTTGCATACACGAATATCAATATATCGGATATAATAATAATAATAATAATAATAATAATAATGGAAAAACTTTCAAAATACAAAGACCTGGAAATAGAGGTAACTCGAATGTGGAATCTAAAAACAGAAACAATTCCTATCATAGTAGGTGCCTTAGGTATAATAAAAAGATATTCAGACAAATACATAACAAAAACACCAGGACTTACAAATATATATAACACAGAAAATTGCACTACTGAGCACAGCACACATCCTACGCAAAACACTTTCAATACAGTAACCATAAGACCACCACAGCAAACCACAGCACATACCCAAGGCACACAGAGCTGCGCTCGGTAGTG
>NC_068981.1:114853800-114854940 GCF_001194135.2 Octopus bimaculoides | reverse complement strand
ATATATATTATTGTTTTTTCTACCAGTAATTACAAATAGAACATGTTGAATTGCTTCTTTTCAAGACCAAGTGCAGCGTTTTCAATGGTCGCTGGTAGTAGTAAACACATTTGACCTCTGCTGACCCAAAGGGTGCGAAGATTCTTTTGTCTCTGTGGCTGACCTTCCCACCATCTGCCGAATCTATTTATAGACCTGTAGAATTTGATCTATTCACCAAGCTTCCCTCAACTGTTTCCTTCAACAACTACATATTTACGATTATCCCAAGTACAGGATGAAAGTTGAAAATAAAGAACATTTAATAAAATCTTTTAATAAATGGAAATAGTATTAATGATAATAACAATAGTAGTGGTGGTGATAGTGATAATGATAAAAAAATAATGATAATATGCTGCAGCTACTAATACTACAGCTCCTACTATTCTGATAGCACAGGAATCTGAGGCCCAACTACCACTACTAACACTACCCCCACCCCTACTACTGTTGCTGCTGCTACCACCACTGCTGCTACCATACAGAGATACAACAATAAAGGCAGTAATTGACAACGGCGATAGAATACTGAAGAAGAGCCTGTTCACCGAAGAAGATTACAAGTGAGCAATGGACTCTCTGGAAAGTCGTTCAGCATTACAGAACATCGCTGAGGAAGGTCAGATCAAATAGTGTCATTTTCTATGCGGCTGTCCATGTGAACATCGCAAGAAGTTGGTGCCACCTCTGCCCTGCAGAGGCCTGTGTAACCTCTGAGTCTGTTAATATAATAATGACAAATAGTAAAAAAAATTAAAACAATAATATCAGTGATATCAGTGATAATAATAATAATAATAATAATAATAATAATAATAATAATAATAATTATAATAATAATAGAAACAATTCCTATCATAGTAGGTGCCTTAGATATAATAAAAAGATATTCAGACAAACACATAACAAAAACACGAGAAATTACAAATATATATAACATACAGAAAATTGCACTACTGGGCACTGCACACATCCTACGCAAAACACTTTCAATACAGTAACCATAAGAGCATCAAAGCAAACCACAGCACATACCCAAGGCACACAGAGCTGCGCTCGGTAGTGAAGTGAAAGCACGTTATAAAAATAAAACTACTG
>NC_068981.1:114846751-114852437 GCF_001194135.2 Octopus bimaculoides | reverse complement strand
AAATTACAAATATATATAACATACAGAAAATTGCACTACTGGGCACTGCACACATCCTACGCAAAACACTTTCAATACAGTAACCATAAGAGCATCACAGCAAACCACAGCACATGCCCAAGGCACACAGAGCTGCGCTCGGTAGTGAAGTGAAAGCACGTTATAACAATAAAACTACTGAACGATAATAATAATAATGAAAAGAAGCGGGTGGAGCTTCTCCATGTCCTGATTAATGATACACAATAAAAACACTGGTAATTGTGCAACCTGATAATCGATACCTCATATGAGTGACAATGAAAAAAACAAAATATTGTGAATAACTGTGGTAATGAAACTGAAGCCATTGATGGTGACAGTGTTGCACCCGGTAGGCTCAGAGATTCTGGTTCGGCTCCAGCCTGTCGATATCCAGAAAGGGACCACCACACACGGCGTAGATGGAGCAAGCAAATTTATGCTGTGGTCATGGAGTGTTACTACCTGAACAACCCGGTAGATGAAAATGGTGCTCAAATGAGGGGTTACATACGCACACACACAAATACACACACACTATATACACATGTGTAATGGATACATACATAAAACCATAAAATGTCTGTTTTTGTCTATATATCTCAGTTTCTCTCTTACTGTGTCTCTGTGTTTGTACGCACACACAGACACTCACACACACATACACATACACGCACACACACACAGGCGCACACATGTACATACACAAATAGATAGATAGATTGACAGATAGAGAGATAAAGATATAACTGCGACGGAGTAATTGTTCATAAACATTCTGATATTTACTAGTTAAGCATAGATTTAAATCCGTATGTCAGTTGTGTTGTTTAATTTTACATGGTCTTTGTATTATGCCTCAAATATTCAAGTAGCATAAAACACTTTAAACATTAAATATAAAAAATTTGAATAATAAACTTCCTGCATTCTGTTTCTCTAGAATTCGCAGAGAATACGATACCAGAGGAATTAGAGTCTGAGGCTGAGGAGACGAAGAATTTAGAGCTGGAAACCCCAGGTATGAATTATACACGTATGTATACGCCTGTGTATACATCATGAATACAGAAACTGCAGGAGCCACTTGAATGCATTGCAAGCTCTTCTTCTGAATCTATCTTAATGTTGAAAATCATTCCATATTACCTACGGATATTTCAAGGATAGGCCAGTGTGCGGAATACGTGTCAAATAATAGAAATAATAATAATTAAGCACAGAACATCGTATTTAATGAATTATTTAACAAATCGGCATTTCAGAAAAATGCTGTAATAATTACACAACAGGTGTAGAAACACGCAGTCTTGCACTTTACCTTATCAGTGTCTTGAAATAAATACAACAGGTGTTAAAGGCTCCACATATATACACTTTTACTATTGTGCATATTATTAACAACTTCGCAAGTTACATAATATAGAAAGGGACAGGAAAGTATCATGAGTTCCTGCGTACGTTTCACCAGTGTGGTCGTTTGGAGCTCTGCATCGGTTGCTCCAAGTGCAATTCGATGCTTAATTACAATGGATCATCAGAAAGCATTTTATTTATTATGTTACAGATACCTAATGTCTAAAGTTGAGTAGATGCCGAGGCATTTTATAAGTATTTTGAAAAGGAAGCAGAAAGAGAACAATTGAAAGAGAGAGATAAAGAGGGACTAAGAAACAAGAGAAAGGTAGAAGAAAATAATTCAATCTTAAGTACTTACAATAGGATTACAGATAAAAAATAAAAACCATGTAACTTGATAAGCAACACTACGCAAACAAAAAAATGTCCTTTCCACGATAGACATAAAATATCTAAATACACCAACATAAAGAATACTGTACGCAACCTCACTGAAACCAAACCAAACGTAACTACACTTGACTAGTATTAATCCTGACTAATACTCATAAATCTACCTCTACAACTATTTCTGCTGTATTTCTTTTGAAGCCAATTCTGATACTAATATTGGTTTCAAATTTTAGCTTAAGATCAACTGGTATTTATTTTATCGACTCTGAAAGGATGAAAGGTATAGTCAACCTCGGCGGAATTTGAACTCAGAACGTAAAGACGGTCGAAATGACGTTAAGCATTTTGCAAACGATTCTGCCAGCTCTCTTCCTTATTTGCTGATACTAATATAAATAATGCTACTCCCAATAATAATACTATTACCAATGTTGCTGCACCTTCTGTCACTGTTATTATCAATACTACCAGGAATATTGGTGGTGGTGATGATGATTGTAATGGTGGCGGTAATGGTCTGTATTTGTAAATTATATGTTTACGCGATCACTTTGCAGAAAAATTTGTCAACGAAGTATCCACTAACACAACAAAGTGTTGGGACCCATCTCAATCAGAGTTTTTAATTAATTTCTTTTTTAAACTAAACAGTGTGATTGAAATGGAATAGATCCAAGAGTTGGAATGATTATTTGTAATATGAAGATTTTATGAGGTTAAACAAGCTGCAGATTTCGAACTACTTGTACATAAATATTCTGATATTGTAAATATTTATTATTTATAATTTAATATAAAATATTTCATCCATTCCATTTCTCTAGCATTCGAAGAGTATACGATACCAGAAGAGTTAGAGGCTGAGGCCGAAGAGATGGAAAATTTAGAAATGGAGACACCGGGTATGAATTACATATACATATATACACACGTATATCCCAACATATATGCACACACACACACACACACACACACACACACACACACACACACACACACACACACACACACACACCACATCACATACTTTCTATGATTGTGAATGTATTTTATATACAGTCTCAAATAGCATAGAAAACTTGAAATATTTGATATTGAAATTTTATGTAAAAGTTTTCCTTTCCATTTCTCTAGAATTTGAAGAGAATGCGATACCAGAAGAGTTAGAGTCCGAGGCTGAGGAGACAGAGGATTTAGAGCTGGAGACACTAGGTATGAATTACATACACATACATATATACATACATACATGCGCACATACATACATATATACACTACCTCCTTATGCGATGCGGCGTTGTCAAGATACAACATCCGTATGCGATATGACGTTGTGGCAAATACAATATAGAATACCATTCGAAAAAAGAGTGTCTTGGAATAAATATAGAGAATCACCCTGTTGTTGAATACATACAAAAGCATCAACACAAGGAATATTGGTGGAACACTCCTATCAAAACATCTGCCAAGTGTAAACATAACACACCGGTTGTTTAAAAGAGACAAGAAAAAGTGTGCCGTCAACCGCCTTGCTGATGTGAATATCACTTTGAAAATCAAGTAGAAAGAGGATAACTACCGACAACTGCTTGAAACCTCCAGCTTCCATACCCAGATTATAAATTTACATTTATCACAATAATAATCGCTACACTTCGGTTTGTGTGTAAATGCCTAAGACAAACTGGATAAGCTAGGGTTTTCAGAAAACAAAATTAAGAGGCTAACACGTATATTATAAATACAGTTTCTAAACGTGACTGTAAAAATATATAAGGCTTTTCTCGAGTTAAAAATGGCATTGTTTTTGTTACTTACATTCCAGCGACGGAATTTCGTATCTTTCTTAGAAACTAGCCCCTTCCTCAGAGGAAGAATTCAAATAATTAAGAGAAAAGTACATACATACATACATACATACATACACACACACATACATACATACATACACACACACATACATACATACATACATACATACATACATACATAGGCGCACCCATACACACTACATACAAAGACACACACATATACATATATACAGATACACACATATACAGATATGCATGTACATAACACACATACATATATATGCGTGTGTTTATGTGTGTGTTTATGTTAATGGAGTTACGTCACTAAGTCTATATTTGTATAGACGAAGCAAATATTGGAGATGCATTGTCCTTTGCAGAAAGTGAAGGAGTATCTCAATTGTATTGCAAGCTCTTCTGAATCAATCACAGTGCCGGACACACTTCTATATCATTAGCATAAATCTCGGGGTCACAAACGTTTAATCCTTAGCCTGTACTTGTTCCTGAGAGTGGCAGTCCGGACTAAATTAGTCTTCGCATGTGGAAGGCTTCCACTTGCGCTCTCTTGCCAACTTCAGCGAATTATAGTTTGTTTCAGGTGCCATACATACCTCCTTGGTTGTTATTTATTTATTTATTTATTTGTTTGTTTTCAGACTAAATCTTGATATTTGGTTTTCTTTAGTTAGTGAGAAAGGACGAATCTGTCCTCCTTGGGCAGAAATATACGAATTTGACGAGACGTGTTTGAATTTGACGCACAGTAAAGTCTCTATTCATCTTTGTATGATTATGCACGGGTTTTGTGTCTCACACACAATGCACTTGTCGGTTACACTAGGGAAAGGAGAGTAAAGAATAAACGGAGTGGGTGTGGGTGACAGTCAGAGGTGGTAAAGCAGAACAGCATTATTTTGCTCAGATACGCTGGTATTTTAATAAAAATTTATACTAAATTTTTATCATAGATTGTATTAAGTTATCAGTTTCACACACTGACACATACACACACTGACACACACACACACACACACACACACACACACACACACACACACACACACACACACATATATATGAAATTAAATATTAAACCCTTTTGCTTATAAAATATATTCGTTCACATAGCATATATAATGATGTTAAATGACTCCATTTCTTAATTTATCCATGTTATACAAAAACAAATCACTTAACCCTGGAATTTCTGCCTTTATAAGTAGCTGTAATATCTTTAGCACTTATGTGAATTTTTGCTGTCCTGGCAATTATTTATTTATTTTTTCCTTGTTATTTGTACACATTGTAAAGTTTATCCCGAACAGGCAGCGCCCCTCGGTAGCACTCCTAAGCAAGGGATTTCTGGAAGTTATCCATAGGTCCAGGCCCGAAAGTTCTCCGAAACAGACCGGTTAGTTGATCTTCATCGACGTCCAGAGTTTTCCCGAGAACATCGTCGCACTTTCCCTCCCCTAGCTCTCTATAGAAAGCTAGAGGGGAACTATCACCGACTGCATTGCCCGCCTGGCGGAGGGCTGCGAGCGCTTGACGGCACTAGAGGTGCCAAGCGCCTCCGCCTCGGTCTACGCCTTATCCAGGACTGCAGCTCAGTCAAAGAGACGAGCTGTGGAAAAAAACGTCTCTTACAAACGGTGACCACTAATTTTAATATCAATATTAATATTTAATAGTCATCAATATTTATTTATACTCACTCCATTCAATACTTAAATGTGTTTTGCGTTGCATTGACTTAGTATGTACCTCAACTTTTCAAACAATCATATATAGTCAGGCCTACAAGGATTATTTATATTCAAATTGCATAAAACAATGTATTTAGTACTTTAGCTTAATTTTATAATTAATTTTAATTTAAATTTAATTTTGCTTCAACTCGTTTTAAACTCCAATGCCCTATTAATTTATACCACTAATATTGCATATTTCTTTCTTTTAACAATTTTCGTATTTACATTCAACATGTCAGACAGATAGTTGTATGGATGTATATGTGTATATATGCATGTATGTATGTATGTATGTATGTATGTATGTATGTATGTATGTATGTATGTATATATGTATGTATGCAT
>NC_068981.1:114845223-114846156 GCF_001194135.2 Octopus bimaculoides | reverse complement strand
TATATATATATATATATATATTTATAATGGAGATTCAGACGACTTAGGTACTTAAGTTGAGGCACCAAAAATTAGTGCAGAATTATCTGTACAGTTTCAAATAAAGTGAATAAAATCAAAGCTTCTAGGCTGAAGTGAATAAACCATGCACTTTGTCTTATTACCCTTTTAGAGGATTTAGGTAAAATTATGCAAATATATCCGACTGATTAAATAAATTCTATTTATTTATGCAGCTCTGCATTGTTCAATTGAATGGAGTCACTTGAAACGATCGTAATGTATCACCTCTGGATATCCTTATTTTTATACACACACACACACACACACACACACACACACCCACACACACACACACATATATGCATATATATATATATATATATACGACGGGCTACTTTCAGTTTGCGTCTACCAAATCCACTCACAAGGCCTTGGTCGGGCCGAGGATATAGTATAAGACACTTGCCCAAGGTGCCATGCAGTAGGGCTGAACCTAGAACGATGTGGCTGATAAGCAAGCTACTTACCATACAGACACGTGTATATATATATATATATATATATTTGTACACTACTGTTCATAGTGGCCCTTCTGGACATGCCCACGGTCACTCGGAGAGCCACTGTCACTAGCTATGCTGATGACACAAAGATATCTCAGGCAATAAAGAATCCTGATGATATTGTAAGCCTGCAGAATGACCTAAATGCAATATATGAGTGGGCAGAGCAAAATAATATGCAGTTCAATGCAAAAAAATTTCAAGTACTGCGCTACAAGACCACAAGTACCTCCCAACTGGCATACACAGGGCCTGGAGGTACTGCAATCCCAGAACCACAAACAGTGAGAGATCTGGGCATCAACATGTGTAGTGATGCATCATTTGACATGCACATTGTCAAGTTGACAGCAAGGTGCAGACAACT
>NC_068981.1:114842833-114844005 GCF_001194135.2 Octopus bimaculoides | reverse complement strand
ATATATATATATATATATATATATATACATATATACATGTGTGTGTATATGTATATATTTATATATGCCTACATTTATGTATGTGTGCATATATCTCTGCATGTGTCTATACACACACACACACATTATGTGGATGATATTTTCAACTGAGAGAGCACAGCTGTATCTGATTCATCAGGTGCTTCAATTCTGTGTATGTATGCATATTTATTAGATTGCTTACATTCGGCAATGGCTTCTCCTATGTTGTTGTGCCATTTTCTATCATTAATAAAACTATTGGCATTTTTGACTACACAAGTATGCTAGTATTCAATTAATATACAAAAGTTTGAATAATCAGTATTAAAACATTCAATGGTAAATTTCCTCCTTTCTGTTTATCTAGAATCTGAGGGGAACACCATGTTGGAATCTGAGGCTGACAAGACGGATAGTTTTAAAGTCCCAGGTACGAATTACTTATACATACATATATATACATACATGCAGATACATACATAAATACATATATAAACACATACATACACACATACATATATACATATATACGCATACATCTATACATACACAAACATATATGCATACACACATACACACATTCATACATACGTATATGCATACATATGCATACATCAATACAGATATACACATGTATACATATATACATGTATACACTTACATGCATTCATGCATACATACATGCACACATACATGCATACATAACGATAGACATACTAATAGGCATACATATTCAAGCACACGTACATACTTGTATGGATATATGTGTGCGCGCGTGTATATATATATATAAATACAAGTGAAATTAACATGCAAAAAAATGAAAGAGCTACATAGATATTTCACAATCTCTTTTGACTTCATTGCAGTGCCGGAAATGCTTCCGTTGCACTAGCAGATGTCTCAGATGTATGCCATTATTTCACGAGCAGATGTCTCTGTGTTTGTCGCCCCCTCCATCGCTTGACAACCGATGTTGTCAAACGATGGTGTGGGCGATAGAGATCGATAAAATAAGTACTAGGCTTACAAAGAGTAAGTCCTGTGGTAAATTTATTCGACTAAAGATGGTGCTCCAGCATAGCTGCAGTCAAATGAGTGAAATAAGCAAAAGAATAAAAGAATATATGTATATATATATATATATATAT
>NC_068981.1:114840517-114842791 GCF_001194135.2 Octopus bimaculoides | reverse complement strand
ATATATGTTTGTATGTATGTATGTATGTATGTATATATGTGTGTATGTATGTATGTATGTATGTATGTGTGTGTGTATGTATGTATATATGTATGTATGTATGTATGTATTTATGTGTGTGTGTTTTTGTGTCTGTGTTTAGCCCCCAGAAACATCACTTGACAACTGGTGTTGGTGTGTTTGTCCCCGTAACTTAGCGTTTCGACAAAAGAGAACGATAGAATAAGCACTAAGCTTACAAAGAATAAGCCCTGGGGTCAATTTCTTCGACTAAAACCCTTTAAATTGGTGCTCCAGAATGACTCAGTCAAATGACTGAGACAAGTAAAAGAATAAACCAATATATATACAGGGGGCGACAAACACAGACACACAATTACATATAGGCATACATACATACAAACTGAAAGAAGCCCGTCGTGTGTATGTATGTATATATATATGTGTGTGTGTGTGTGTGTGTGTGTTTGTGTGTCTGTGTTTGTCCCACCAACATCGCTTGACAACCGATGCTGGTGTGTTTACGTCCCCGTAACTTAGCGGCTCGGCAAAAGAGCCCGATAGGATAAGTACTAGGCTTACAAAGAATAAGTCCTGGGGTCGATTCGCTCGACTAGAGGCGGTGCTCCAGCATGGCCGCAGTCAAATGACTGAAGCAAGTAAAAGAGTAATAAAACCGATCTGAAACATGCAGCTTCATCAGAGTGAAGAATAAAGAAGTACATAGAGAAGAAAAAGGGAAAAGTTGAATATGGTTGTAATTATACCATTTTGTTTGCGTATCTCTTTGGGACGTTAAGTAAATGACTAAACCAAAAATAGGAACTAGTAGATTAATCCTTTGTACGATGGGGATAGGATGGATAAATAATAAAAGACAAAAAGTAACAGTGGGATACGCCAATAGGTTTTAGTCGGAGAAAGGGTGAAGATACAATAAGGTTTTAGATTAATCATAATAATTTACAATAACTATGTTTGTAGTACTAATTAATAGTATTAATCATAATAAAGTGCTAATCGGTTAAGTGTAATTTTTATTCATTTATTAGTAGATGGTTAAGCCCTTCCACCTGTTGTCCGAAGTGAGATAGGCCAAGTTTCAATGTTCGATGTAATTGGTCAGTTGAAATTTAAAAACAAAATGCCAGCTATTTAGGCCATTATAAAGGGTAAGATAAATAAATAAATGGTGTATGTTGTAAGGGGCCCTAAAACTCTTAGGATAGTAATAAATACAAGATTTAAAAAATAATAATAATGTTATGGAATAAATATTAAGAGAGGAACCTATTCGGACATTTAGGAAGTAAGGCGGTTGGGATTGAAGTTTTAAATAGGAATGTGAAATTAATAAAAACAATGAAACGAATTTATTCCGTAGGAAAATTAGAGAAATATTCATGGTTAAGAGGAGGTAATAACTAGGGTAAGGGGCAAACTAAGGTTACATCGAACGTTGGACCTTGATCTATCTCACTTCGGACAACAGGTGGAAGGGCTTAACCAACTACTAATAAATGAATAAAAATTACACCTAACCGATTAGCACATTATTGTGATTAACACAATTAATTTGTACAACAAACAATTATTATAAATTATTATGATTAATCTAAAACCTTATTGTATCTTCACCCTTTCTCCGAATAAAACCTATTGGCGTATCCCACTGTTACTTTTTGTTATTTTATTATTTATCTATCCTATCCCCAGCGTACAAAGGATTAATCCACCAATTGCTATTTTTGGTTTAGTCATTTACTTATCGTCCCAAAGAGATACGCAAACAAAATAGTATGATTACAACCATATTCAACTTTTCACTCTTTTTTCTCTATGCACTTCTTCTTTATTTATTCTTCACTCTGATGAAGCTGCATGTTTCAGATCGGTTTTAATACCAAATATGATAAATATTTTTAGCATATCAGTGGCAATACCATACAACATTGGAATAAAATCTTTATAAGAATTTATCAAGTAGTCAGCGTGAAAAAACCTCATAATGAAAAAAACTCATCATTTTTTTCATAAATATATATAATTTATATAATTTATATAAAGGCATTAACTATATAGTAACTATATAGTAATGCCTCACGCTCAGAGGGACTAGATAAGTAAAAAACTACCAAAAATAAGCAACATATTTACCGAAAGCGAGGAAATGCAGCTTTCGGTAAATATGTTGCTTATTTTTGGGTAGTGTTTGACTTAGTTAGTCCTTCTGAGCGTGAGGCATTACTATATAGTTACTATATAGTTAATGCC
>NC_068981.1:114837216-114840390 GCF_001194135.2 Octopus bimaculoides | reverse complement strand
TGTGTGTGTGTGTGTGTGTGTGTGTGTGTGTGTGTGTGTGTGTGTATGTGTGTATAATATTTCTATTTTTCTGAGAAGAAACTGGTGCTTTGTTAAAAAAAATGCAACACAAAAATGTGCAATACCTCAATTTGGATACAATCAACAAGAAGTGTATGAATATGTCTTTCAGTAAACCTTTTATTATTCTACTGGGTCTGCTTAGAATATATATTTGTAAGATATATTTTACGTGATCACTTTGCTTGAAAGAAATTACGAGACATTCAAGACCGTCAAAAAAATATGCTCTGGCATAACCAAATACTGCAATATTTGTAAATACGTTAAGATTTTATCAGCTTAAAGAGACTGCTGATTTCAAAATACTTGTTCCTAAATATTTCAATATTTTAAGAAGAGATATTTAACTATCATATGCGTTGGCTGACGGTGTGAGTTTTGTTTTTTAATTCTGTTCAAATATTAAAATGGCATAAAACTTTAAATATTTGATATGAGAACTCTGAATAAAAAGTTTCCTCCGTTTCGTTTCTCTAGGATTGTTGGAGGATATGGCACCAGAGGGGGTACAACAAACTGGGCTGCAAGTGGAGTATTTAGTAAATGGGCCTCCAGGTAGGTATAATATAGTGGACATTTAATGTGCTAGAAGAAGATCACATGTTGTGTCCTCTCTCTCTCTCTCTCTCTCTCTCTCTCTCCCTTCCTCTCTCTCTCTCCCTTCCTCTCTCTCTCCCTTCCTCTCTCTCTCCCTTCCTCTCTCTCTCCCTTCCTCTCTCCCTCTCCCTTCCTCTCTCTCTCCCTTCCTCTCTCTCTCTCTCCTTTCCTCTCTCTCTCCCTTCCTCTCTCTCTCCCTTCCCCTCCTTCTCTCTCCTTTTCTCTCTTTCTCTCTCTCTCCTCTCTCTCTTCTCTCTCTCCTCTCTCTTCCCCTCTCTCCATCTCTCTCTGTCTTTCTCTCTCTGTCTTTGCCTGTCTCTGTCTCTCTGTCTCTCTGTCTCTCTGTCTCTCTGTCTTTCTATCTCTCTCTAAATATATATATATATATTCCTTATGTCTCTCTTACACTCTTTGTTGATACGCTCATTCACACACATACACTACACACATGTATATTTATATTTTTATCCTTTATTTCTTTCGGTTATTTTAGACCGCTAGGGATATAAACGAAGTGTGCATTTTACACCAGAAAACTATTATGAGAGTTTCTCTCATGGTACCTAAGCAGTTTAGTTTGCTCTAATAGAACATCCACATTTAAGGGGTGATAAATATTACCTCTTAATGTGCACAATATAAAGATACGAACATGAAGAGAGGCAAATGGAATATTAACGATTGAAAACACAATCGGCCAGATATTGTTGTTGTGTGTTGCCACAAGAAGCAAATATGCTCTGATGTGCAAATCAGCTGTTCTATCTTCACCAACGTAGTCAGAGAACGTCTACGGAGTTTGCATGTCCAGTCCCCAAGGTACACCTTCGATTTCACACTTATTGTTATTGAAGTAACAGGATATGTACTGAATCTTGAAGCAAAGTATGGCTCAACTTGGGTGCTTGGAGAAGGGATTATTATTATTATTATTACTTAATTCATACGCTAGAAATGATCGTGATATCCGGGACAATAAAAATCTGCAAGACCTACTCAAGATTTCAAAGATTATGAACAAAACTAGATGCTTTTCTTCACAACCTTGCAATCAAAGTAGGTGACCGGTCAAAACTGAAACGAAGTAAAGAAAAGAAAAAGAAGGTATGCCTAAATATATACAATCATATACACACATACACACATATCTATTAATATACATATCTATACCTAACGATTTCTGTGCATATGTGTGTTTTAGTTTGTTAGATGAATTCATTCGTTTTTTCCCATTATTTTAATCTATAACTTTCATTGATAATTTTAACAAATCAGTCAATGATATAATTCTCCTTCATTGTTCAGGACTTCTTACCAACGTTTCACAAACTTGTCAATGTTTGACGATAGAAATCACCGGGTCTTGACTGAAAGAATTCATCGAGCTTATTTTTCAGCTCCACATTTTTGTTGAACGGAAAGGGTGAATAGCTGAAGATGTTATATCAGGACAATTCGGACAGTACGAGAGAATTTCCCAACCGAGCTCTTGAATAGCATTTTTGGTGAAATAAATGGCATGGGGAAAAGTGCTGTCATTGTTGAAGTGCGCCATCTCACCGGTATGGTCGCTTCAGCTGGATTGTCTCGTTGAGCCGATGCACTGACAGTGTAGTTGTTTTCAAGTATTTCGTTGAGGATTCACCCTTTCCATTCCAACCAAATGTAGATCATTGCCTTGCCTGGATGCAGCTCTGGCTTAGCTCGAAGTGCTGCTGGATATCGGGACTCAGCCATTCCTTTCTCTGCTTCATATTGACATAAAACACCATACTTTTTCGCCGGTAATGATGCAGTAAAGAAATAATTGTTTGTGTCCACGAGTTGCCTGGTGTCAAACGAGTAAATTGGCGTCGATAAAGGAACACTGTAGTTTGTCTTTTTCGTTGAACACCATTGCCACTCTACACCAGAAATAGTAAATGTAGGGGAGGAAGTTCTGAATATTTTTTGTTGAGGGGCGTAAGCCCCGATGTTTCCAGTGTAGCCAACTGGGTCACATTAAAAAATATTGTAAAGAAGGTGAAGAAGAATCGGACGGTGAGGAGGAAGAAAGAGAGAGAGAAACTGAAGGAAAAATAAACAACAAAAGGAAAATGGAAGTCTCGAACCAGCAAAAGCAGAGCGAGCCGAGACCAAAAAAGACAGCCAAGAGAGACAGACCGAGGACGGCGGAGGGGGAGACGAACAGAGGAATAGTAACACTACACAGCAAAAACGAGGACTTAATGCGTGATATAAAAACGAAAAAAATCAGCCACTAGGCTAATTGAGCTATCAGAAAAATATATAAAAATTATGAATTTTACGAAGTGGACAAAAAGACATATAATATCTTGTGTAACACGTATAGAAAATCGGTCTCATCATTGAGATTTGATTTGCCACCTCCGACACTAAGTCAAGAAAAGGTGGAGCGTCCCTCTCCACAGGACGTCCCGATTTAAAAGGTAAGTCATGTCTATTCACATTGGTTGTATAAATGTTCGTGGTCTGATGTCGAGTTGGAAGCGA
>NC_068981.1:114831613-114837098 GCF_001194135.2 Octopus bimaculoides | reverse complement strand
AATACGTTTCTCCAAGTCGGGCGGGTAGCGGGGGTGGGGTGTTGGTCCTACTAAAAGGAAACCGTGTAACCGAGAAAAAAGTTGGTTTTTTTCTGATCTAAAAGGCAGGCTGGTCGTTCTCGACCTGACGTTCAGTTGTGGCAAGACCATCAGGCTGGTTGCTATTTATGCACCCAACGTTATGGGTCTGCAAAGTGAATATTTTCGTGACCTGGGCAAGTTTCTGGCCACATCGCATTCGCTAGTATTGATAGGAGAATTTAACACAATTTGTGACGCACACACAGATTGTGTTGGCTCGAACATGAATAGAAAATGTAACCCAGGCTTACGGGATCTGCTAAGTCACTTTCAACTGGCAGATACATATAGGTTGGAACATCCGAACATTCCACAGTGGACGTGGTCAAATAGTGACGAGTCTTCCAGAGCATATATAGATAGGGTTTTAATTAGAAAAACATATAAGTGCATAGCTAAGTGTCCACAATTTCATCTAGTCAGCTACAGTGATCACAAAATGGTTACCTGTAAGCTGACAGTAGATAAGTTACATGGACAGGGATCTGGCTACTGGAAACTCAATACGTCTATTTTGACAATTGAGGAGTACAGAAAGCAGATCAAGAAATTAATTCAGAGGGCATTGACAGGTACCATCATTAATAATAAATGGTAGTACGCCCTAAAAAGAGCCATAAAATATGAATCTATTAGGTTTAGCATAACTTTAGCTAAGAAGGGACGTAGAATAAGAGATGGTATAGTTAAGGAACTAGAAGAAGACTTGAGGCCTGGGGAGGTGGTGGAGGCTACGGCTGACTGTAAAGCGAATAAGTTGCCGGGACTTCATATGATGTATATATTAAATATTCACGTTCAGAGGAAAAACCTATCTTTGTAGGATTGCCGAGTGGGTTCCTCTTTGAAATGTGGGAGTGTAAAATATTGCTTATGTGTGCAGCGAGTGAAGGTAAAGAGATTGGAATTGAACCAATATCTTGAAACCCAACACATGGCAAGTATTGCCAGAGCTAAGTTACGTGCGATGGGAAGTGAAGGAATCAACGCCGCTGGATGGACCCGAGTGATGGAAGCTTGACAAGGAAATACTTCTACTATTCGGTCTATGACGAACCAAAATGGTGTCTTGGTAAAAGAAACCGAAGAAATGTGTGAGGCATTTCGGGAGTACTTCGCCCAGTTTTTCCGGGGTGATGGCGGTCTTGATGGAAGGGAAGTCCTCGAGGACTTTCTTACAGGGATACCACGCCCCTCGGGGTCGGATGCGGAGGCTTGCGAGGGGCCGATCACGCCTGGGGAGGTGATGGAGGCTATGGCTGACTGTAAAGCGGATAAGTTGCCGGGACTTGATGGTCTTCCTTACGAGCTGTATAAATGTATGCCAGACTTGTTCGGGCACCTACTGGCTAGCATGTACGCAAACTGGCAACAGAATGGGTTTATCCCCAGATCGCCACCACTCCCCAGTGCGCCGGGGAGTGGTGCCGTTGATCAGAAAGGGCCCGGACAAGGGGGACGTTTTAGATAATTTCAGGCCCATCGCTCTGTTAAACGCAGAAGTGAAGATTTTGGCCAAGGTTTTAGCAAAAAGGTTGGCGCGTGTCGCGAATGGTATAGTCGGGGACGCACAGATATGTGCCATCCCAGGCAGAAACATTCAGGATAATCCCCATTATATTCGCTATACCATAGAGAGGGTTGGTGATAACTCTAACAAAGGTGGGGCATTGGTGCATTTAGACCAATCAAAGGCTTTTGATAGGGTCGACCATCGATACCTGGCGACTGTGCTTGCGCGGTTTGGCCTGGGCCTTAGCTTCTTCAGGTGGTTCATCGCTCTGTATCACATCGACTCAATAGTTCGGGTGAACGGTTTCCTTTCGAAGCCGTTTTGCATCAGACGCTCGGTTTGTCAAGGATGTCCGCTCTCACCACTTTTGTATGTGGTGGCTCTTGAGCCTCTACTGCGAAAGTTGAGTGACATCCCGAGAGAACCAGGTTTAGAGGAGTTTGTTTTGGCTTACGCGGACGATATCACTATCAGCGTTACCACAGTAGCACGCCTACGTGAAGTGGGTAAGGCTATTGAGGTTTACGAGACGGTGGCAGGAGCAAAGACCAGCCGAGAAAAGTCGGTCGGCTTGCAGCTCGGCACCTGGGTTGGCAAGTAGATGCCTTCAGACAGCGTTGTTGGGCGCTGGACGGAGGGACCGGTTAAATTGCTGGGTGTATGGTTTGGACCAGGCCTTCGGATAGAGAAAAACTGGACGGAGATTTCAAGCATTTTGGCTGCAATAGTCAAGACCTGGTCTTGGCGGTGGCTATCCCTGAAAGAGAGGGTGGAGGTGGCCAATGTGTTTATCGCATAAGTCATTGCCTACCGCCTGACCATCATGCCCTGTCCGGATTCGTGGGTATCAGACTGGAGAGGCAGTCTTTCGCTTTTGTGGAAGGGCAAGTCGCCACTTGTGAAACGCTCTGTCTGCTGTCAAAAGCTGTTAAAAGGAGATCTAGGGATGCTTTGGTTAATGATGCGCAGGCATGCGTTGAGGTTGAGGCATCTCTGGATTCTCCTGGATGGTGAACGGGTTTGTCTCCGCTAGCCAGACAAATGTTCCGCGAGTTCAAAAGTTTTTGCGAACAGGAAGCCTGGTGTTCTCATAGACCGAGGTCGAGTAAGTGGCATATGGAGTGTCGTAAGGCCCTCCTGCTATTCCGGCGCTCGAGCAATGCCAGCGGTGGGGGTTCTGCACGTTTTTTATATAGTGGGTTGGTAGAGTCTGAATGTGACGATGGCCTGGGGGCAACCCTAGGTCTCGGGTATATCAACTTGACAGCCTGTTCCACCGTACATTCGGGTTGAGAACGTTGACAATTTCCAAAAGTCCTTGACCTGGCAATGTTACAGGGGTGCCTTGCCCGTTTGGGATAAACTCGCAAGACAAGGAAAGTCTCACTCTCCGACATGCCCAAGATGCGGTGGGGATAGGGAAACCGTCTCTCACGCTATTATCCAGTGTCCGGAGATATCTGAAATGTGAGTTTATGCTGAACACCTGTTGTCCGGCGAAGGAAGAGTATAGCTGCCGACTGGATCAATTATAAAAATTGACCCACCGGAATTTTTAACAAATGAAGGTAAGAATTGTTTTCTCACTGTTGTTGCAATAGCGAAAGAGGTAGTATGGAAGACTAGGATAAAAGGGATTAAGATGGGTAACTTTATCTCCGGCCACGAGTTAAGATTGTTTTTCACTTTTCACTTGAAAAGGAAAGTGTGGCTGGAGAAGAGATGCCTGTCGGAGAGTGTGTTCAAAATAATATGGATGCATGTTGCACGAGTGCTGTGCGTGCAAGGAACCATGTGAATAGACTATAGAAGAAAAACAAGAGATGAAAGAAGTACCAGGAGCTTATGGGGTCGGAGCGTGGCCTGATCATCGCTACATTTGTGTCATATTTGTATTGTGTATTTCATTCGATTCTTATATATTTCATATAATTTTATTTTCGTATTTATGTATTATCATAACGTGTTACTGACCCCAATCAGTTGTTTTGTCCCATTCTTTGTATAGCCCCTTGTGGGTAATAAAGAAATTGGTATTTCGTTTGTCTTTACGTTCTGAGTTCAAACTCCGCCGAGGTTGACTTTGCCTTTCATCCTTTCGGGGTCGATAAATTAAGTACCAGTTGCGTACTGGGGTCGATCTAATCGACTGGCCCCCTCCCCATAAATTTCGGACCTTTTGCCTAGAGAAGAAAAGAATATCAACGACTTTAGTTAACAATTTTCTTTCTTTCTATTTTTCTAGAATTCGGGAATACGCTATCAGAGGAGTTAGAATCCCAGGCTGAGGAGACAGATGACTATAAGCTGGGAATGCCAGGTATGGATACATCCCATTCGCAAAAACACACAAATGCATTCCATACACCACACACACACACACACACACACACCCAAGCATACACATACACACATGTAAATACGCATATAAATATGAATGCTTTTCTACGGTCGTAGCTGTTTTCTTCAAACTGCTCGACTTTGGAACTGTCTTTCATCTCAGTGTTTTCTCATCTCTGTGACCCGAAGTGTTTCAAGTTTTAACTAAATTGCTTCCTTTCATTGTTAATTTTACCATTTTCATAATCTCTTACACTAAATGTACATTTGGGACATTCTGATTTAAAAGAAAGAGTGTGTGCATCTATATACCCATGGATAATATCACATTTTTGTGGAAGACATCACACGTATGATCAGCAGCTGCCCAAAACTGTTATCGAGGTACTACCTCCTGGTGCGACACGACGTTGTCTCTAAAACAATGTATTCCCATCAAAACGTCTATCAAGTTTAGACATAACAGGCCGGATATTGTTTTTCTTGGAAAGTCAAAGAAAAAGCAGATAACTATTCGAAAACTTTCCGTTTCCATATGAGTAAATGCGTGAGTGACAATTTGTAAAATCAAGGGTTTTCAGAAAAAGAAATCAGCCACCTAACTCTCATATGGGAAATGCAATCTGTCAATGGAAAACTATGCATTACATTTCTCAAGTTCAAAATGTGAATTTGTTTTTGTTATATGTATTCCAACAATGGTGTTTTGGGTCTTTGTTAGATAGCAGATTCTTCATGTCATATATAAACATATATGTATGTGTATATATATGTGTGCGTGCGTATGTGTGTGTATATATACATGTATATATATGTGTATGTGAGTGTGTGTGTATATATATATATATATATATATATATATACATAGATATGCGTATGGGTATACGTACATAAGTATGCGGGCCTATATAATAGTGCATATACACATTTATATGTGTATGTGTGCGCGCGTCTGTGTATTTATATACACATCTTTCTTTCTCTCTCTATCACTTTAACTAGTACAATAAATACCGACGTCTATTTTTAGAAACTTGACCATTATATCCTATTATTCTTCCCTCCCTTTTTGAGGTTTACCACTCACTTTAGTACATCCCCGCACCATTTTCTTTACCTACCTCCCCACCTTAGTGCCTTTCAAACATATCACTCCACCTCTCACTTCTCACACATATTCCTTCCATACATTCTTATCTTTTCCTTCTATCCCTCCCCAATTCCTTTTATCGTGATAGCTCTCCTCTCCCAACCCCCTCACAATATCTTGACCACCATCTAACACTCCTTTTTAAATTTTTTCTTCCTCTTTCTTTCTTTCTTTCTTTCTTTCTTTCTTTCTTTCTTTCTTTCTTTCTTTCTTTCTTCCCCTATTCCTTTTGGCAAATACCATTCTCCTCGTAACATACATATCGATTCTCTTCTCTCTATCTACTTCACCCTACCCGTACATTCTCAAAGTTTCATTCACACCACAAGACCTCTTTGAATGAACAGCACATGTAATTTATATCTCCACACTATCTACTTGTAATAACAAAATATATATTC
>NC_068981.1:114827824-114831016 GCF_001194135.2 Octopus bimaculoides | reverse complement strand
TATATATATATATATATATATATATATATATGTGTGTGTGTGTGTGTGTGTATAATTGGTAAGGCTACCACAGGTTTCATTTTAAGAAAATACCTTAACAATTTTTCAAGCCGATCACATGTAGAAATTGGTGTTCGTCTCCATTTTGGATTAAAATATGAAAAAAACACAGGAAATCATGATAAAGTCTCACGAGAGTTTTTGGTAAGCAAAAACAAGGAATCATGGAGGATGACTCTTGGGTAACTATTTTTGGGTGATTATTTCCATCGGGTTTAAGTATTGGAAAAGAATTGTGCTGAATCATAAGTTTCTTTGTTATTTGATATCTTTCTATGTGTAATATTATTATGTTTATGTACTGGGGGAGTGTACTGAGGGAGCTCAGCATGTGTCTTCTACGTGCATGGTTCATATGATGTATATATTAAATATTCACGTTCAGAGGAAAAACCTATCCTTGTAGGATTGCCGAGTGGGTTCCTCTTTGAAATGTTGGAGCGTAAAATATTGCTTGTGTATGCAGCGAGAGAAGGTTTCATCCCAAATGTTTAAGATGTTATCTTTTGATTGGATGGTGTTTAGCTTTTCATTAATGGAAAGCTCACATTAGGTACCCCGTCCCATGTATTTTCTGGCTTTAACATTAACGCTACCTGTTATCTGGGACTTGCTTACTCTACCTTCTTTCAATGTCCATATCATGTTGGATAAGGATGTCGCGTCTCTTTTATCATTGTCCCTAAATGATGCCGGATGCTGTGTGTATCTTTCCTTGGATGAGTTACCCGTCATTCCGATGTATGCCTCTGTTATTCCGTTGGAAGCCATGATTTTGGCCTTATATAGAAGTTGTTTTTCTTGATAGCTATTATTTAGAAGGCAGCGGTTCGGAGATCTGAATTAGCAGTGTCTTTCAGGGGTATTTTTGTGGAATTATCTTTATTGTGGTTGAATATTATCGACCCTATATTAGGGAGGCAACTATAAATAACTGCAATAATTGAATGGTTAAAGAAAATAGAAGAAAAGCCCAAATATAAATTTATCCAATTTGATACCGTGGAGTTTTAACCCTCCCTCTCCAAATACTTGCTTCAAAAGGCACTTGAAATTAATAAAGCATATGTTACCATAACAAACACTGATATGGGTATTATTATGAACGCAAGTCATTACATATTCACAATAATTCCTATTGGGTTAAAAAGAATGGGAATAAGCTATTTGATGCTGCAATGCGGAGCTATGACGGTGCAGAGATAGCTGATATTGTAGACCTCTATATCATAGATATCCACAGGATAGAAATAAAAGAAAATAACATAAGATTATATAGGGATGATGGCCTGGGAAGGGTATACAATAAAAACGCACACGATATGAATAGGATACGAAAAAATTATGCAAGATATTTAGCCAATTAGATCTAAAAACCACAATAGCTAAATACCTTAAAGAAGTCAATTTTCTAGATAATGACATGATCCTAAGCATAGGCAAATTCAAACCCAACCACAAAGCAATGACTGAAACAAGTACAAAATAAAAGAAAAATACATGCATACATGCACACATATTTATTGATATACATGTCTACATAGATATATGAATAAAATAAATAAATAGATATATATATATATATATATATTCATTTGTTTACACACACACACGCACACACACACATACACACACACACACACACACAAACACACACACACACACACACACACACACACACACACACACACACACACACACACACACACACACACACACACACACACACACACAAATACTTATATTTAAGAATGTGAGTCGACCATTTTGAAATCATATATCAATACATGCAATAGAACATTGTGTACATATATATGTTGCTTTTTATTTTGGAATATTTGTTCTTCCAACAAAGAAGAAATGGTTATCAAAAAATAACATGCAATTCGTGAAGTAGGATAACATCGCCGATAAGAAAGTGTATATATTTATTGGAGAAGTTCCCTATGTTTAAATGTTATTGTTTTTCTAAGAAGAAACTATCGCATTAGTTGATAAAAAAAAATAAATAAAATAAAAAAACGCAGAATACTTCGATTTGAATACCATCAAGAAGTGTATGAATTTGTCTCAGCAAATTTTTTTATTATTCTATTGATCTGCATGCAATTTATATTTGTAAGATATATTTTAGGTGATTAGTTTGTTTGCAAGAAATACCTGGACATTCAGCACCGTCAATGAGATTAACTAAATCCTGTAATAATTATTCGTAAATATGAGATTTTATTAGCTTAAAGAAACAGTCGATTTCCAAAATACTTGTTCCTGAATATTCCGATAATTTAAGAGATATTTAACTATCATATGTATTGGTTGACTGTGCGGTTTTTTTTTAAATTCTGCTCAAATATTCAAATAACAAAACTTTTTAAATATTTGATATTAAAACTTTGAATAAAAGGTTTCCTGGATTTCATTTCTCTAGAAATGAAGAATAAAATAGCACCACCAGACGTAGAGGCAATTGAATCACAGGAAAAGGCCTTACTGCTCCAATCGTCAGGTAGGAATAATATATATTTATTTCTCACAGAGGGATAAACATAGAGGGGACAAACAAGGACAGACAAAGGGATTAATTTGATTACATCAACACCAGTGCGTAACTGGTACTTATTTAATCGACCCCGAAAGGATGAAAGGCAAAGTCGACCTCGGCGGAATTTGAACTCAGGACGTAACGGCAGACGAAATACCGCCCAGCGTGCTAACGATTCTGCCAGCTCGCCGCCCTAGGAATAATATATATTAATACATGTATGCATAAACACATAAACACACACACACATATACACACATATACATCCTTATATGAGTGTGTGTATGTGACTGTGTGTGTGTGTATGTGTGTTGTATATGTATGTGGTTAGAAGTTTACTTCCCTAACATACGCTTCCGGATTCAATCTCACTGTATGGTACCTTGGGCAAGTGTTTTCTACAATAGTCTTGGGCCGACCAAAGCCTTGTGAGTCGATTTGCTGGACGGAAACTGTAAGATGCATGTCATATATATGTACACACACACACACACACACACACACACACACACACACATATATATATATATATATATATATATATATAATCCAAGAGAGTTAGGGGATGAGAATCCAACCCACTAAGGGAT
>NC_068981.1:114822208-114824487 GCF_001194135.2 Octopus bimaculoides | reverse complement strand
ATATATATATATATATATATATACAGGGTGGGTGGAAAGTAACTAGGCATTAGAAATTGCTTATAGAAATCTTAGTATCACTGAAGTCATGAAAACATTTTTTAAACAGACAACACTAATGGGGATTTCTTATTTTCTTATTCTCTTATTTCTTATTTCTTATTTTCCTGATGGCCGGTCACTTGACTGTTCAGAAGCGAGCTAAAATAGCAGCACACCATCATTTTGGTTCAAAGATGGTGGCGTGCATGGAAAAGTAAGCATGCGTCCGGTGACAATAGAAAGTTGTTATGCAAAGCTGATGACCACGGGCTCTGTGAACGAAACAAGAAGTGGCCGTCCGACCACATCCTGATCAGCGGAGAATGTAGCAACAGTGCAGGAAATGTTTAATCGCAATCCGCAAAAGTCAACACGTCAAGCAACTCGTGAAAGTGGACTAACAAGACGCAATACGTACTGTGTTGCATAAAGAATTGAATTTTCGTCCGTGGAAACCCCATTACGTGCAAGAGCTAAAACCTGAAGACTGTGGCCGCAAAAGTCCAGAAGTCCAGATCTCACTTCATGTGATTTTTACTTGTGAGGTTTAACAAAAGAGGAGGTCTACAAGACAAAACTTCGCACACTGGAGGACTTGGAGACACGGATTCAGGAGGAGATTCTCAATGATAACCCAGACTACGTCCTTCAGAAGGTTGTTCATTCCATCCCTGGCTGTTTGAGAAAACTGGTTGACGCCACCGGTTACATTGAAATATAGTGATTTACTTTTCATTTTCACATGTAATAAAGAGCATGTATCGTTCGTTTCAATAAATTTGTAAAAGGAACATGGATCTTATTACCAATTTTCATTGCCTACTTATTTTTCACACACCCTATATATACATACACACACGCACGCACGCACACACACATACATGCACACACACACACGCACACACACACACACACACACACACACACACACACACACATATATATATATACACGCGCACACATACATAATGTTCTATGCGTATATATCTATATACCTTAATTAATTTTTCCTCTGATAAATTTGGGTACAAATATATCAACAATATGAGCCGAAATAAGTAATTAAATTCTTTCTATATGTACAAAGAGACATGCACGGATATGCACTCGCATATGCACAAACGCGCACACCCTCACATTTCGATAACCACTACTTAGCCCAATGGTCTCTGATTCTTCTTATCTCTGAAATAATCTTAATGACCTTACAACCTTTTTGTTCTTCCCCACCCCACTTTCACCAAGGTGTATGTCAGTATATATACATATCTAAACCACATATATACGAGGAGCACCCAAAAGTCTCCGTGGAACAAGCCCGTTGTAGTTCAGGCTACTTGATGTAACTCTCAGTCATCAGTCAGTCAAACGGTGGCGTCGAGCGAAGTCGTACTGCGACGTGGTGCATCTTTGTTTTGCAGTGTTTCTCCCTTGTTCGTCGACTTTTGCGATGGCTGAAACGAAGGAACAGCGTACTTCCATGAAATTCCATTTTCTGGTGGGGAAACGACGGCCGAAACAGTTGTCATGCTTCAAACAGCTTACAAGGATGCTACCATGAGCAAAACAGAAGTTTACGAGTGATTTCCATGCTTTAGGAATGGTCACTTGTCGTTTGAAGACCAATCTTGTTCAGGCGACCGTCAACCTCCCAAACGAATGAAAACGTCACGAAAATTCATGAACTGATCTTGGAGAACCGTCGCCGAACAATTGAGGAACTTGTTGATATGACTGGTGTATTCTGGAGCTCCTCCCAATGAATTTTGAGCGAGGAATTGTGAATGAAAAGAGTTGCAGCAAAAGTTGTGCCTCGCTTGCTAACGGAAAACCAAAAGCAGTCAAAAGCAGTCGTGAACTGAAAGAACAGTTGGAAGTTGATCCGAACCTTTTCCCGAAGGTCATCACTGGTGACGAAAGCTGGTGCTATGGTTAGGACCCGGAAACGAAGCAACAATCAAGTCAATGGAAGCATTCAATGTCACCACGCCCCACAAAAGCGCATCAAGTAAAGTCCAATGTCAAGATGATGCTGATCTGTTTCACCGATGCGAAAGGAATTGTCTACAGAGAATTTGCTCCTCCTGGTCACACTGTTAACCAGATATTTTACTTGGCAGTTCTGAAGCGTTTGCGAGACGCGGTGAGACGAAAAAATTCCCCGACCGGTGGCAAAGTGGAGAGTGGTGGTTTCCTCACGCCTGCGCACGCCACCATGAATGTGAGATAGTTTTTGT
>NC_068981.1:114821569-114821930 GCF_001194135.2 Octopus bimaculoides | reverse complement strand
TAATATTGCAAAATTCCGGTTTCTTTTGGGTACCCTGCGTATGCGTATCTATACATGCATACACGCATTCTGTATCTCTGTTCTGTGTGTGTGTGTGTGTGGCTGTGTGCGTGCGTTTTGTATGGACTCATATGTGTGTCTATGCTTCTGCGCATGTTTCTATATATCTCTGCTCTCTCTCTCTCTCTCTCTCTCTCTATCTCTGTGACTATATGTCAGCGTGAGTTTTCTTTTTCGTTTCCCTTTCATTCTGATGTAAGCGCATGCGTGCATTTGCATATTTTTTCTACTTTTGGACAGAATTTTCTATAGGAATCAACATAGACTTCCTCACTCGTAATACCTGTATGTTCTGAAAATA
>NC_068981.1:114818362-114819894 GCF_001194135.2 Octopus bimaculoides | reverse complement strand
GTGTGTGTGTGTGTGTGTGTGTGTGAGAGAGAGAGAAAATTAAAAGTCTATTGCATTTTGAAGTGCTATTGCTGAAAAAGTTATGTCCAAAGAATAGTCCATGCTCTCAATAAAGATAAACCGGATCGAAGAGTGGCGTTTTATGAATGCTACCTGTTAAGATATATAGCAGATGCACACTTCAACAAAGACTGTTTGGAGTGATGAGTTCACATTTAAATTAAATGGCTCAATTAAATTATTGGTTCAATTAATGGCTCAATTAACTACCACAAAACCGCCACAATTGCACCTTCTGGAGACTTAAGAATCCTCATATTACGAAGTAACATCATGTTAATTTAACACGAGTTACGTTATAGTACAGCTTATCTCATTTCTGACGTTGCTGTGGCTGGTCTCATTTATTTCAACATTCAAGAGAACCTTGAAGCCGTGTCGTTTTATTTCCAGCAAGATGGGATACGCCTACATAACCATAGCACTATAAGAGCCTATCCTGTGGTGTTGCCACACAGACTGAATAGACGAAAGAAGTTCAGTAGAATACTGAACACATTCACCGACCCTAAAACACCTAGATGTTTTATAGGAATGCTTAAAAGATAAAGTTTACGGTGCACATCCGGCAACAGTCGACAAACTGAGGATAGTCACTGAATGAGAATGCTCACAAACACCGAGCAAAATGCTTTTTAATGTTTACAATTCCGTTGCTTCACATAATCAGTAGCAACTGGATCAGAACAGTCAACAGTTGTTCATAAAAAAAGATTAATTTTTGTCTGTAGATTCTTTTAAATTTTGAAAATGAAATCTATTTCAATGAACACTGACTTTATAATGATCGAATGTGTGTATAAATAGACTGGGACACCTTATGTGTGTATGTGTGCGCGTGTGTGCGTGTGTGCGTGTGTGTGCATGTATATATATACTTCAATGTTAAACGATAAAAATGAGCGCTCAACACCGCTTTGGTGAATACAATTCTTCATTGTGAATTAAGGCTACCGTTGGTTTCATGTTAAGAAAAGTAGGAAAATATACTAGTTTTTCAACAATTTTTCTAGTCAATAAGAACACCATGCCAAGAACAAACACAAAATAATGCAAACAAATTGATCACTCAAAAATTTTCTCAAAATACAAATCTAATGGAGACAAACATCCAAAAGATACCATCCAAGAGTAACATCCCTTGATTCATCGTTTTATTCACGTGAATTCGCGAGATTCTCCGCCAACTAAACGAGGCTGTGTTTAGCCTGAAAAATTGTTAAGACACTAGGATATTTTCCAACTTTTCTTGTCAGGAAACCAATGGTAGCCTTAATTCACAAATAAAGAAAATTTTATTTATATATGTATGCATTGCTAAATGTCTTTTATATTTGAAATCTTAATTGTTAATATGACATGGTATGTCATAAGTGTCTGTATATTGTGTTTTTTGTCAATTTAGTTATAAAATAAACAGATTAATCAACGGAATACATTGTCTGCAAGTCTATGGGTACCGCATATTCTCC
>NC_068981.1:114813764-114814498 GCF_001194135.2 Octopus bimaculoides | reverse complement strand
TATATATATATATATATATATATATATATATATATGTATGTATGTATGTATGTATGTATGTATGTGTGTATGTATGTATGTATGTTTATATATATATATATATATACACATGTATATACTTGTGTATGTGTCAGTGTTTGTACCCCCACCACACCATCGCTTGACAGCCGATGCTGCTGTGTTTATGTCCCCGTAACTTAGTTACGGTTCGGCAAAAGAGACCGATAGAAAAAGTACTAGGCTTACAATGGATATTAGCGTCAAAACTCTTAATTAAATTTTTGATATATACCCAAGGAGATCGATTCATAAGGAATCTACTATAGACCTTTGTAGACGAATTTTTGCTATTTTGGTAACGATTACATGTTTTATCTCACCAATACATTGTGGAGATATCATTATATGAACATATATATATATATATATATATATATATAACAAGGGATCGGCTTTACGCCTCACCACGCACAGCAAGAAATAGACGCTAAAGCCCCTATTTCCACCTTGAAATCTCCGAGCATAACATACTATATTGTTGGCGAGCAAAGGAAAAATGATGAATCAACAAGGTTCGGTTAACTGCGTACAAGATCGTGTTTCAAGCTTAAATTAAAAAATATTTTACCTACTGCTTTCATCATCGACATTATTCCATAGCATAAATTTACGAGTATCTCAAAATATGCATGCGATCGGTGACATCGCATGACCAAGAAACATCCATACTCGTA
>NC_068981.1:114812778-114813703 GCF_001194135.2 Octopus bimaculoides | reverse complement strand
TATATACATACATACACACACACACACACACACACACACACACACACATATATATATACACACATATGTGTGAATGTGCGTGTGTGTGGGTGTGTGTGTGTGCGTGAGCGTGCGTGCGTGTGTGTGTGTTCGAGTGTGTTTGTGTGTGATATGTCTGCTAGTAGGAAAGCAGGTGTAAATGTATGTAAAAAAATACATGCAATAAACGATTGTACACACGCATTTACATTGTTTTACTGTCTTTAAATATCCGTGTTCTTCCAACTGAGAAAAAGCTGGTTCTTACAAATATACGTTTCATACATGTAAATTCTAGACATTGTATGATATCAACGTTAAGAGTATGAATGTAACTCTCAGGGAGGTTTATACTTTGGTTACTTATCAACTTGTAAAACATGCTAATAAGTTACAAGTTTACGAATTACATTTTCACGGGTAAGTTGCACTGTAGGAGTGTGCGTGTCCTTTCCACTTGTGCCCCAGGTATTTAAAGTCTATAGAATAAAAAGTTTGAAAATATTTAATATTAAAGTTTTAAAATAATAATTTGTTCTCCATTTCATTTCTGTAGAATATGAGTTCATGGTACCAATGCCACATGGAACGGCGCTTGAGGCTGTCATACAAAATTTAGAAACGGAGACACAAGGTAGGGAATATTCATATATATATTTTTTTATTCCTTTATTCGTTTCAGCCATACAGCTGCGGCCATGCTCCATATATATATATACTAGCAGCTAAGCCCGGTTTCACCAGTCGGTTTGGCTGTAAAACCTGCTCTGTGTAAGCATTCGACTTGTTTGGGTACGCTTACCTAAAAAAACAATTTTAGAATGACTTTTTTCTGTCAAAACGCTAAAAATAACCGTTTAACATGTTAAATTTATATGTATATATATATATCTGTATGTATATATAT
>NC_068981.1:114808263-114812717 GCF_001194135.2 Octopus bimaculoides | reverse complement strand
ATATCGACTTTAAATAGAGCTCAAAACTGATCCATTGACAATACTTTATAATAATAATAATAATAATAATGAAAATGACCTATGAACATTTCGATGCAATATTCAGAATGATTCATACATATTATAAAATATGGGATACCACATCTCCTCGGGGCCTTATTATTATTGTTGTTATTATTATTATTATTATTAATATGCAGACAATAAAAATAGAAAACATTCAAATCCAATTTTCATAGTTGACCTATGAAAACATGCAAAACAGAATGAAAAGGTATGAGATAATATACAACCGTTCATCCTAAAGATGTAGAGATCAAGCATAGAGATGCGCTCTATGAGTGTGTGGAGTTTTCTATTCTGTCATAATTATTCAAAAACATGATCCCAAAATAGTATTTCAATATATTATATAAAAAGTTTTTAACATCAAATTTAACATTTAAATTTTTAATAATAGTTCTTTCTCTTCAAATTCTATTCTATTCTATTTGCATTCTATACTAGAGGGGCTGCCAACAGAGGCCGAGCTGGAGCAGACATCGGAAATAGAAAGGCCAAGTATGATTTATTTATCTATCTTCTCTCTCTCTTTTTCTTTGTCTTTCTCTCTGTCTCTGTCTCTCTCTCCGTCTCTGTCTCTCTCTGTCTCTCTCTTTCTCTGTCTCTGTCTCTGTCTCTCTCTCTACCAGACTATCAGATGCTGTTACACATAGCTGGTTACAATGCGCTATGCATTGTTTTAGCCTTCAAATTATGCCATCCTACTGGCCAGGTGAGCAGGCCAACATTCCCTCACTTCACCGATCGAGAAAGAAGCGCCTGAAATAAAGTGTTTTGCCCAAGAACAGAACGCGCCGTCCGGTCTGGAAATTGAACCCACGATCTAGCGACCGTGGGTGCAAACGCCTTAAACTAAGCCAGGCGTGTGTGTGCATGTATATATATATATATATATATATATATGTGTGTGTGTGTGTGTACATATAACATACATATATATCATCTAAATATATATATGTATATATATATGTATATATATGTGCATGAGAGTACATACATACATACATATCGTTTTGTATTTGTGCTTCGAGATTATTGATGTGCAAGTAAACCATTAACACTTTTAATGTACTCTCCCTACTTAGACGATACAAATATCGTAGTTAAAATAACTTCACAAAAATATCACCCTAAAATTAGATAAGAGTACTATGGAGAGCATCCAGCAAGTTGTCGACTCCAGTGCATCAAAATAATGATTTACTACCCCAACAAAATACTTTCAAAATAAACTATTTATCTTAGAGACTGAACTCTGATTTCAAGCAGTGGGTAATAAGGTACAAATCATTCATTTGCAGTATGTAAACTTATGGTCTCCAAATATCTGGTTCACCTGAGGTCTGCTATATCAGAAAATGAAAACTAAACATCCTGATAGCGGATCTAGTTAGAGTTATGAGAAACATATCTCACATGTGTCAGCCCAACTAAATACAAAAGCTTTCGCCACATTTCATCTACCACATGCAATTCTCCAGTTATAACCAACAAGAAAAAAGAATCAGGGTATTCAAAGTAACAAGGAAGAGCTTAGAAATTATCATCAGTAACAATGCGAATGGCGTATGCCCTATGTATAGAAGTAAGTTCTGTCATAGATTAGAAATATTAAAGAAACTAGATACATGCAGACATATGGTTTGACAGCAACACTTTCTAGAGTGTTATGATTTTTTATGCAAATTCCTCGTTTTACTCGTTCCGATCCCATTTCGCCGTGATTGCGGTCGAACAACTGGCCTCCTCACGTCGGAACCACTGGACGCAGGTCCACACGGTCGGGTGGTAATGTCCAACCAGGTTGCGAAATTTATTGTTCCATCCATCACAAATGTTGTTCATGTGCGGATTTCCATTTACTGTGGCGTCGTATTGATTCTACAACTCCAGCGGAAACATGGGTGGAACGAGGCGAAGATCCCAAATCAATCCGCCTGCGTCGTGTTGACGATATGAGCCAAAAGCATAGGTTGAATCAAAATAGTCTAGAAGGTCCTCAGAAATTGTATCTCCGCTTGAAGGACAGGCAATCGAGCAATCTAACAAAATGTCGAGTTCGTTAAGCCTAGGTCCTGGATTTTCCGCCACGCGCTTTGAGTCAAATGATAAAAGCAATCCTGACTGTGGACATTCCGACCCAAAACGACTTGCACGGTGCGAAGAACAGCATCCTCGAAATCCGTCATGATGGTGTCGAGTTGTAGCGGTAGGGAAAGTTGTTGGCATTTATCGATAAGAGCTTGGTGGAGTTCTTCGTATGGTTCGCGATGTTTATTTGGCAGCAGGGAGAAAACCGAAGTTAGTTGTTTCCGAGTAGGGCATGTATTACATGGACTCAGGAGAAAACACTAGGCACCATCGCGAAATTCCCGTCCATGAACCAATAGCATGCTCTTGCCAGTTCCAGAATTTCCTGTTCAGTCGCAAGAGCAAAGATTCTATCATCGCGGTTTGGGCCATTATCGTATAGCATGAAATGTTCTCCACGCGTTGTCGTTTTATATTCATCGGGAAATTCCCCCAGTTAGCGAAGTCGTTGAGGATCGGGTGGCGTGGGCCATTGATTACGTATTGTCCGCTTGCAGACTTCCTCACTAGGCAGCATCGCTCTTACGGTGTTGTCGCATTCTTCGGTGCATCCCGTAACAATCTGACAAGGCTTCTCGTTAGTCGTAGCTGCTTTCCGTTTCATGACATCGCATACCTTGGCCACTTTTATCCGGTTAGCCGGATGATCGTGTATTTGTCCTGATCTTGGGTCATTTCGCTGAAGGTCAGTGGACAACGTTCCGTGACATCTATAGTCCCATCGGACGCAGGCCAATACATCCGGCTCTATGCCCGTCCACGCAGACCTTCTCTCTGCCTCGTGCGCTTCGAATGACTTCCATTGAATACGTTATCTTAGTAATGATCATCATGAAATTACATATTGTTCTGCATAATATTGTGACCAAACAGATAAAATCAAAAATAGATTTTGAATTTTGTCGAAACTTTTCCATTAACTTCATATTATCTCGAACAATATGAAATTTTGTGACGATCAGTTCATTGCGTGAGATATCCGATAAAAACCCAGATGAAATGAGCTTGAATAGATAGTAGTGGCAAAATTACTAGGGGCGAAATTTCCGGGGACGAATTTTCCGGTGGTGAATTTACCGGTAGCGAAATTACCGAGCACTCGAGACCCAACGCTAAGACAATCACCACTACTTACCACTATCACCACTACTAGCACCATCACTACCACAACCACCACAACCACTATCACTACCACCACTGCTACCACCATCACCACCACCTATCAAGTGGCTCTAAATACCGATACTCATGAAAACATAAACACAAAATTTCACCGAAGTCAAAAGTAAAGTCCAACACACACACACACACACACACACACACACACACACACACAAATACTCACACACACATGCACGCACCCAAAGCACATGATATCAAATAAATAAAACATAATGTAAATAATAACAAACAAGGTAGCTAGTTCTAAAATCCCTGAACGAGATATAAATAGAACAATTCTAGGCGGTAACGTTTTTTTGCCAGTATAACATGGCTGTTCTATAAAGAACTAAGTTACTCCATTTTAACAAGAGAAAAACATTTCTTCTAGCTGGTTAACAACACACAATCTGTATCCGATATATTGTAATCACTCCCCTCCAGCTTGGCAAGACCAGTAGACCATTCTTTACCCTTGATCAATACTGGATACCTACCTGCTAGAGATGGTACTTCAGATCTGGTGCTAGAAAAAAAATCATTGTCTCGTCTTATAATTAATTCAAAACAAATCAAATAAAAAAATTAAAAAACAACAAAAACAGGATAACAGAGAAAATTTCTCGTAGGAAAACTAAACAAAAGATCATATTTACCACCAAACTCAAACTTTCAGAGCCTCTTGAATTTCACCATACTGTCGCTGCAGACAACTGGGAACTAATAGTAGTACATGGTAAATATTTACAACTACACATTTTTGTTAGCTATCTTTACGAAAACATTTTCAAAAAAAAAAAAAAGATCATTTTAAAGGATATTGGACAATGTTGCATTTTGTTAATACTTTATTTCGTATGTATTGTTTTTCTAGTATTTGAGAGGGATGGACCGCGAAATTCAGAGTCGGCTAATACAAATGACCCTCGAAGAGTCGATGAGCTAAATCCAGGTATGAATTATACATACATACATACATACATACATACATACATACATACATACATATTTACATACATACATACATAATACAAATAGACAGACAGATAAACATACATACATACATACATACAGACAGACAGACAGACCGACAGACAAAATAGCAGGACTTAACGGTAGTGTACATATAACATATGGCT
>NC_068981.1:114804951-114808253 GCF_001194135.2 Octopus bimaculoides | reverse complement strand
GACAAAATAGCAGGACTTAACGGTAGTGTACATATAACATGGCTTTATAGTTAGCCAAAATCCTACAACCACTAGTGAGTGTTAGTGAATGCCTGACCAAAACTTGGTGCACCTCTATGCTCCTTAAGAGTAATAAGGAGCATATTGAGTTTGAAAGCATTCACTACCAAAAAGGCATCTTTCAGGGTGATAGTCTGTAAGTGTTGCTCTTCGTCTTATCAGTAAACCCAGTATCATATCCGCTCACAAAACATAGTGTTCATAGAAGTGGATCTAGACGTATTTCCCATCTTTTCTTTGTCGACGGTCCGAAACTGCATGGACCAAATATCAACTACATGAAAAAGCATCTGGGTCTCATTACATAACTTGCTACCGATACTGAAATGAAATTTGGTGGATCAAAATGTTAATTTTTGACAATAAAACATGAAAAATTGTGCCCATCTCTGAAAAAACTAAAAATGAACTGCTTGCCGATACAAACTCTATTTCAGGTGACAATTACAGGGATTGGACAAGATGAGAATGTCAGATATGATGGACCCATAAATAAGGAGAGGACCAGGAACGAATAACTCAGTGGAGTAAAGAGAATATGGTCATCAGAACTCTATATTTTTGAGACTCATTGACTCATATAACTGGATTTATGATTTATGATTTCACTAGGTTAATTCTCTTCATAAAAATTTTACTTAGGAGTATTTCTTAAACCGTTAGCTTCACATTTCAACAGCTTAATTGAAATTTGACCCACATAGTTGGAATTGAGAGGAATATCATGGAACAGAGAAACTGTGGGTGATACAGATAATTTGACATTATTTTTAAATTCTGTATGCAAAATCATGTAAGATATAGGTATTCTTTTCCTTGAGACGAATTCTTTGTTGACCAGTTTTATTCTTATCGTAGTTTACAAATCCAAGCATGAAAACGTTACTCAACTTTGGACTTTTGGAGACAGACACCCCGTCACACACACACATGAAAGCATAAATGTACATATAAATTTATATACGAATACATACATCCACATGCACTTATATATTAATGATATACACAAATACATGACAGGTGTACATAATACTGAAATGCGCATAAAGTAAACGCATGCAGAGAAATATATTAATATAACAAATTTAAAAAATAATATAACTATACAATCAATGAAGAGACAAAAGAAACAGTAAGATTATATATGTTGATTTTATTAGGTATTTCTGTTTATTTAGAACCTACAATGAACAGGACAGACGCAAAACTCTAAATTTCACAGGGTACAACCTTAAAGTTGACACCGCTCTGCTAAATGTAAAAAATTTCTGTCTCGCTATTGGTTAAAAATATATAGCTTTTGTTTTCGATTTTTAAACCACTGTAACCTTTTTCTCCAATTTTTTCTCCACAACATCATACCGTCAAAGCAATGAGAATGGAAGGTTACATTATTATAGCCGATTTTCAGATTTTTTACTGTCTTTTAAAAAGTGCATATTTTATAAATTAAAAGAACTAGATACCAAATGCATACATATACCCTTACATACATACATGCATACATACATGCATACATACATGCATACATACATACATACAGACATATATGTATTCATACCTCCTTCCCTACGAGTATACATTCATACATACGTTCACACACACACACACACAGAGGTACAATATGCGTTTATGCATAGATACAATACTTATTTCCAACTTAAATTGCTTTATTTATTTATTCATTTATTTATTCATTCATCTTTTTTGATACTTTGGAACTAGAATGCCTGCCCGATGGTACGTCGATTGAAGACAAGATGGAAATGGAAAAATCAGGTGAGTCTTAATTATGTATGTATGTATGTAAGTATGTATGTATGTATGTATGCATGTATGTATGTATGTATGTATGTATGTATGTACATACGTACGTGCGTGCGTACGTGTGTGTGTATGTATGTTATGTATGTATGTATGTATGTATTATGTAAGCATGTATGTATGTATGTATGTATGCATGTATGTATTATGTTAGTAGCTAATTACATACGCCAATGTATAAAATTTAGAATGTACTAAAGAAAAATAAAGTAATCAATAGAGGTTAGTAGAACACTCATATAAATATCCAGCTTGACGAAATGTAGTAACATCAAGTAACTCTACAAAACAAATCCATATACACAAATACAGCAATGAAAGATTAAAATGGCTATCAGTACTTTTCCATAATGTAATTGATTCACCTTTGACATACCATCTCTGATCATATCTTTTAATCTATCGAAATATCTATCTATCTATCTATCTATCTATCTATCTATCTATCTATCTATCTATCTATCTATCTATCTATCAAATACTTCAGACTCTGTTATACTTCAGACTTTGTGCAGCCATTTGATTGTCGGTATAGAGTGCAGACATCGCTGATGAAATCGCTCTAATAATTTGAGGTGCCTTCTATACGCTACCCAAGTCTCATATAAGTAAAGGAAGGATTAAAGCACACAAGCATTGTACACTACAACCCTTGGGTTTCTGCTAATATTTCTATTAGACCAAACTCGCCCTTGAAGATTCTTGAAAGCCTGAGATGCCTTACGAAGACGATTCGCTATTTTATCATCTAAAGAACAAACATAATTCGGCACACTTCCAAAATATGTACATTTACCTACAATATCCAGTTTTACGTTTTGTTGAAAAACCTCAGCTTCATAATATGAGTTGGAAGCTGGTTGAACTATAACAATAGTTTTGACTAGATTTATTGTTAGCCGAAAAGCAGTACAGGATTCACCAACTTTAAGTATTGAGCGCTGCATGTCCTCTGACTGAATGGATTACCAAGTCCCAGTAATCTGCATACATTATATATATGTGATGGAAATAATAATTAGAATGGCTGACAACTAAATACTGTGATTAATAAAAGAATATTTACGGTTAAGTGTCTTTAATAAGTACGTTTCGTGTTTTGAAATTGAATTTCATTTATTTCTTTTCTACAGAAAATGAGCCGATGATAAAAGAAAATAATGTATTTCGTGAATCAAGGTTCACTCAAAAACAAGAATTAGACATTCCAGGTAATAATTTCCAAACTTTATATCTCCAACATCCATAATCCCTAGAATTTCCTAACATATTATTATTATTATTATTATTATTATTATTATTATTATTATTATTATTATTATTATTATTATTATTATTATTATTATTATTGTTCAGTAGTTTTATTTTTATAATGTGCTTTCACTTCACTACCGAGCGCAGCTCTGTGTACCTTGGGT
>NC_068981.1:114794830-114800783 GCF_001194135.2 Octopus bimaculoides | reverse complement strand
GTAAAATACTGTCTATGTGATCTCAGATTTTAAAGCAAACACATAATTTTCTTATGGTTTCTTAAACATTCACTTGAACAAAACTGTACAAATCCAAATATATGGTACCCTAGGCATAACACCTACATGAACTTCTAACTTGTTGTCTCTTGAGGTCTCTGGGTGAGACTTGGATCCAACTTGTACAAATGCAAAACAAAAGTCAAACATAAAATAATAATAATAAGTCAATGATGGCAGCAATAATCGTAAAAATGTGACCATAGACGCAGGCATGGCTGTATGGTAAGGAGTTTGCTTCCCAACCACATAGATTTGGGTTCAGTACCACAGCGTGGCACCTTGGGCAAGTATCTCTTAGTATAGACCTGGGCCGACCAAAGCCTTGCGAGCGGATTTGGTGGACGGAAACTGAAAGAAGCCCGTCGTATATGTATGCATATATGTATGCGTGTATATATCTATGCATGTATGTCTGTCAATGGGCATTACCTA
Source organism: Octopus bimaculoides (assembly GCF_001194135.2). Classification (NCBI taxonomy): domain Eukaryota; kingdom Metazoa; phylum Mollusca; class Cephalopoda; order Octopoda; family Octopodidae; genus Octopus; species Octopus bimaculoides. The sequence continues at coordinate 114,800,288 of NC_068981.1, read as the reverse complement.
TGCTAATGAAAAAACTCAATTTAGAATGTATCCAAAACATTACTGTGTGTGTGTGTGAGTGTGTGTGTGTGTGTGTGTGTGTGTGTGTGTGTGTGTGTGTGTGTGTGTGTGTGTGTGTGTGTGTGTGTGTATGTGTGTGTGTGTGTGTGTGTGTGTGTAATGTTTTGGATACAGTCTAACTAGAGTTTTTCCTTAGCAATGGAAGCAAAGATGTCTCTCTTATACTTGACAATTTATGCACCACATTGCAGAAATCACAATCTAAGTATATCTAAAAGAAAACTCTTACAGTGTTGTACCATTGGATTATAAATAACGCTCATCTTGGTGGTTCTACAGCTTCCAAGACTACAATTGTATTCGTCCTGACTTAGGAAAAATGACTAAAATGTAGGGATTACTAACTCCTAAGAAGTTGAAATTTTAGGAATATTACTTCATTTGTGTCTCATATCTATGGTTAAAATTTCATCAACAACAAAAATAGATGAATTTTCATTGGGGTTATGGCCCCATTTATGCCCCTTCACTTTCAAACATATACTGCATTACATCTGTCCTTATGCATAGAATATAATTTCCAAATTTCATAAAGACCCATTCAGTACTTTGGACCTAGTTTTGGATCATAAAAAATGACTAAAATTAGGAAATCAAGGCCCCCATTAGGGGTCTTAGAATCCTCATGAGAAGCGGAAACTTTGGGAATACTTCTTGATGTGTGTCAATTATCTATGGTTGAAATTTCATCAACATCGGAAATTTATGAATTTTCATGGGGTGTTCTGCCCCCTTTAAGCCCCCCACAAATTCAAACCAAACATATTGCATTATACCCGCCTTTATGCATTGAATCTAAGTTCTAAATATCATGAGGATCCATTCAGTAATTTTAGTCCATGAAATTGTATGAAACACACAGCATTACCCTTCTCCCTAGGCTTGGATTTTGTGTTCCAAATTTCATTAGGATCGGTGCAGTAGTTTTCGAATGTATAAGTAACACAGGAACACACGTAAAGACCCTGACTTTTGTATAATAGATATAAATATGTACATATACATACATGTCTATGTGTGTGTGTATTATATATATATGGGGAAAGTAAGAAGAAAAAAAGCGAAAATGCACATTGAATATCAAAAAGATAAAGGCTTTTTTTATGAAAAGTAGCGATAAATAAATACAATTAGATGAACTGAGGTAGAATTAAGAGGAATTAAATTCATTACTTTGAATTGTTAAAGAGATTTAAAGTCAAACCGGTATCGTCATTGCTGTTCACTGGCTTTGAATGCGTACCGATTATCAAAAAGTGTGGGTCTACTAGTCCCTGAGTAAAAAGATTGTGTAACGAATGTAAGTAGTTCTGGACGTGGTGCAATTAGGGTTGATATAATACTGTAATATGAATGGTGTACGGAATGTATGGGTGTTAGTGGTATTGTTGGTAAGGTTAGTAGTGTTCTGTATTATGTTGTATTCATGTTAAGTTGTGGATGATATTTATTGATGAAAGTTGCTTCTTTATCCATTCTTTGCTGTACTGAGGTGTTCTGTGAACATTGATAGAAGGGGAAAATTAGGAAATTAGGATTAAAGTTCCTAGCACACCTATCTATGTGTTCACTGACCTGTATCTCTATACTGTGGGTGACGGATCTGTTCTTTGTGAAGAGTGGTTCTTCGATGTAGTGATATCCCTGTTTGACCGATATATTGATTACCGCACCTTAAGCAGGTAATGGCATAGATTAGGTTTTCCGAGGAACAGGTGAAATTTGATTTAATCTTAAATATTTTACCTTGTTTAAAGTGGAACTCTGTACCCTCCAAAAGGTGGGGGCATGTGCCATAGTTAGGCCGACCGCATTTTTTCACTCAGTTCATCGAATTGTATATATTTATCGCTACTTTTCATAAAAAAGCCTTTAGTTTTTCGATATTCAATGTGCATTTTTGCTATTTTTTCTTGCACATACGTATAAGGCGCAAGCGTGACTATGTGGTAAGAAGCTTGCTTCCTAACCACATGGTTCCGGGTTCAGTCCTACTGCATGGCATCTTGGGCAAGTGTCTTCTACTATAGCCGCAGGCCGACCAAAGTCTTGTGAGTGAATTTGGTAGACGGAAACTGAAAGAAACCTGTTGTATATATATATATGTACATATATTTTATGTGTGTGTCTCTGTGTCGGTGTTTATCCCCCTACCATCGCTTGACAACCGATGTTAGTGTGTTTATGTACCCGTAACTTAGTGGTTCGACAAAAGAGACAGATATAATAAGTACTAGGCTTGCAAAGAATGAAGAATCGATTTCTTGAACTGGCTGTAGTCAAATGACTTAAACGTGTAAAAGAATAAAGGAATATATATATATATAAGCGTGTATGTACAACTGTAAGTGTGTGATTGTGTGTATATGCCCTTTTCATATTTGCGTTTTAAATGCATGCACGAGCACCTGTGTCCAAATTTATGCTTATGTCACAGAAATTTGCGATTCGAACCACCGATTTGATGCTCAGCGACTGATAAAGTAAGTGTCGGTTTCAAAACATGAATGCTGACCTCGATATGACCGATATGACCACTTAAGCTCTTTGTAATGCTGCACCTACACGCCTGCCTGTAAAATCAAAGAATAATATTGGTTTCAAATTTTGGCTCATGGCCAGTAGTTTAGGGGCTGGGGTAAGTCAATTACTTCGACCTTAGTGCTCAAATGATACCTATTTCATCGAACCCGAAGGGATGAAGAGAAAAATCGACCTCGGCGGAATTTAAGCTCAGGACATAAAGTCAGAGTAGATGCCGCTAAGTATTTTGCCCGCGTGCTAACGATTCTACCAGCACGCCGTTTGATTGAAAAAAATATGAAAGCAATTTGCAGGAAAATTTGATGTAAAAAATTTCTCAAAAGACCTCATTAAACTCATACTGAACAGTAGAATATTCTTTGTATCTTTTCTGTCTAGCTGCCATTTTTCATTTTCTTAAATTTTTCTTCCAATTGATTTCATATTTGGCGTATTAGTGAAGTAAACTTTGACATGAAATTCATTTTTGCCATAAATCAATAAATAAAGTGTTAATAGCTTTTAAAGTTTACAAATTTGAGTAATTTTAGACAGTCGAAAGGTACAGACATATATATATAGGTGTCTGTTTCCATATTAACAAACCAAGCTGTTACCAAACTGCTTACGACGTGTTTGTTTTGTCGCTTTTTAAATGCATAAAACACATGCGGTATAATATGTGATAAAAATAATAGCTAAATAGGCCTTAGATCACGCACGAAAACTTTTTTTTTTGGTTTTTAAATAAATGTATGAATTCCTGCTTGTAGAATACAAATTCGCAAAGTTTTCTGAAAATTACAAAAAAGTAGAGTTACGACGGGCTATATGATGTGCGTAAAGCAGAGTTTCGCAATATTTCATTTGTTTCCAGTAGACGACACGCGCTATCACGCACAAAATGACAGCTTCCAAATTCTGTTTTCTGACTGGGTAAAAATGATCAAACTTTAAACCTCTGTAACTTTTTTTTAAAAATTCTGGGGAAAGTGAAGTATCTTTTCAGTCTGGAAAATTACACCAATACACAAAAAACTTCCTACTTTTTTAACATTTAATTTCTCCTACCTTGTAGTAGTTGAACCGAAAGAAAGACCAACCAATGTATTGCGTAATATAATACTCGCTCACAAAAAAGAAATGGACACTCCAGGTAAGGATTTCCAAACATCATTTCTCTAATTTCTATAGTCTACAGAAATTAACTAAAGTAATAGAAAAGATGTTTTGCAAACAACTTGCACAGCTTCTTTCATAGACGATTGCAATATTTATATACTTTATACGAGACACCAAGGGCACTCTTAGCTTTAGCCTTTCTCACAAAATCATTCACCTCTTTCTCCATGATGTCCCCAACTTGAAATTCGATATCAGGTTCTAAGACATGCTTTAGCCTATTTATAGGTGGCAGTGGCTGGTTACGGTTGAGATCGCTGTAGGTTTCCTTGATATGAGCAATCAGTTCTTCTTTTGTGCACGATAAAGTACCACTCTTCGGTTCACTGAACAGCTTCCCCATACGAGTTCTTCAGAAACTGTTCATGAATCCTTTTGCTTTCCTTCTCTCATACTGGCGAATATGCCGTTGCACATAACGACATATCTTTTTTAAATCTTCGTACAGTTGCGCGAGGCCAGGTTTTTCGTCTTGCTCAGCACATTTCCCTTGCTTTCTTAGGCTGGTCTTTTTCTTCCTCAACTGTTTCATTTTTCCTGATCCTCCTGCTTGGTCCACACTTTCCTTTCGCTAATCGGATACCATCTTTCACTACAAATAATTCTTTTCTTGTATCGTATATTGAGCTTGATAACTTTCCCAGTTTCTCCACTGTAGATCCTGTCATTCTATAAAGAGCTCGACATACCTTGTTCTCAAGCTCTTTATATCTCCCTTTCTCATTAGTAACAGGCCACAAGACCCACGGTTTCCTCCGAGTTCTATCTGATGCACCAGTCTCATAGCCTGCAGTTTCCTGTCGGGAAGAGAACTTTACTGTAGCATTTATCGATCCGCTGTGGATGATTTGCCTGTCTGGGGATGATTTGCCACGTATTTCATCTGCCACGTATTTCATCTGATCCACACTGCTCTGTCCTCCTCTTACAAGTCTTTCCTTGATGTATCTTTAAGTACCTCTCGTTTGCAAAGGTCCTACAGCAAGCTTGCATCCAAAGTTGCTTGCACTTCGTTGTTAGAAGGAATAGCCATATTCATGTCCAAGGCTATTTCCATGTTAACTGAGTTTGATTGATTCTCGGCTCCCACCTCTTGGTCAATCATGGGGCTATCATTCTCATTGGTAGTTGTTATAATATGTTACAGAGGCGAGGATTGTAAGCCCGCAGCCACTGCCAGTCTTTCGTGGCGTCGATAGTCTTTCCTCTTGTCAGCTTGTCTTTCTGAGCAGTCCTTTTGTCTTTCTAGGATATCTAACCGTACTTCCGGTACGTCAGTGGTTAGCTACCACAAGGTCTTAGTTGTTCTGCAAATAACTTGCACATGCAAGTGCTACCAGTCGAAAGCTCCGCAAGTGTATAGGGTCATGAGGAGAGAATGCGCGCCGTTTCGGAGCCTACCTGTCGACGGCATCATTGCGCACCGCAACCCCCTTACTGAAATGAGGCCCCGCTTGCTAGATCACCTGGTTATCAGATATAGTAATAATGAAAGCAATTGTCTTGAACATATATAACGCAAATATAAGGCCTCGACAACACACACGTTATCAAAGAAAAATGAAAAATTCAGGCAGAAAGTCTAATTCAGCCCCACCAAACCTGTCTATTACAAAAGTATGATTGTGTAGAGTGGAATACATAACGCGCATACACACAAACGTTGTGTGTGTGTGTGTGTGTGTGTGTGTGT
>NC_068981.1:114791759-114794417 GCF_001194135.2 Octopus bimaculoides | reverse complement strand
CTTGGTGAGAGAGAAAAACCTGGCAAATCTTATATCTTCTTTTCCAGTGGCATTCTTCACTGATATTGAAAAGGTGAAAACAAGCAATGTTAATTCTCTAAATGAAGTATTATATATATATATATATATATCAGAGGGATGACTACTAAGTGGACATCTATTATGCTAGAAGAAAACCACCTATGGTCTGACCACTAAGAAAAGATTGTTCTCAAGAAAATTCAGCAAACGCCAGAACGTAAGCGGGCAAGACAAATGAAAAGATGCAAAATATAAAGATTAATCACAAACCCGGTTTCATTGTTACCACTTACGTAAATGTCTGCAAATCATCAGTGTGATCGTTATAGCAATATAATTTGCAGAACTATACACGAGACGTCCGCATGAGATTGAACATGTATATAGTTCTACCAATTGCATTACAAATGCAGTAAATAATATTACCAGAAATGCAAGCAAAGGTGTCGGTGATGTGATAAGGACGATGATAGGTGTATGTGAGGATGGTGGTGTTAGAGAGGTAGGGGCATATGTGACAGGTGAGCCGGAGCAGGAAAACGAGCCAGGCTGTAAGGTGGGGTTAGGGAAGAAACTGGACCAGGGCAGGTTATTGGCTCGTTTCAAGGAGACGCATGTATATTGACTACACGTAGTCAATATACATAGTTTGCTTGCTCGCCGATTCGCTGCCCTATAGCGTTTTGGAGACGAGTCCCTCATAGAGCTGGGTCACTGACTAATTACTGAGACCTATAATGGAATGAAATATTTTATTGCCCAATGTCTTTAGTTAAGGTGGAAACATCTTCACGTAAACTTCATAAAACATGCTGCACAGTAGAAAATATTCAAAAATGTTTATTTCATGCACGTCTTTTTACAGAAACTGGGGTAAAATTAAAACAAGAAACTGTGTACCCTTATAGAGCTTTCATTCGAAAGCTAGAAGCAGAGATTCCAGGTAAGAATTTCTAAAGCTTCTATAATTTAAAATTTTTTTAAAGAATTAGTGCGATCAATATGGTCGATTCAACCTTCAAGGTGGTGCACCAGCTTGTCTCTGATCAGTTACTGAAACCAGTAAAAAACCAAAGTAATAACAATTTACAGCTAAGTATTTCCGATGTCTTTGATGTACATGTGATTTGAAAAAATCAGTCTCTTCCGTAGAGTTACTGGCATCCATACTGAAACAGGTTTGAGAAGTTTCCATTATTCTGAGAAAATTACCGAGGTTATTATAGATTTGTTTGAATAACAAATAATGTAAATATCTGACTAGACGATCTAAGTAATATGTTTAGCAAACTATATAGCTTTGTTGAGTGAACTAGGAGTAATCCAAACGTAGTAATTCTAGATAATAAATTGAATGAATTTAGTGATCAAAGTGAGAGACAGAGCCGAAACGGTTAATAGAATTTTGAGTAATTTTATAAAGATAAAATTGTACATATTGTCCATTTTTACGTTCATGTACTGTAACTTGCTTTTCGACAACTAGATAACAATTAAAAAAAAAAAACTACCAGAATTTAAAAGAAATTTGTACTCTGGACAATATGATTGATCAAGCCCTTGAAATCGTGTCTCAACTTGGCCAATATCCACTGATTAAAACTAGTAATGGAATAAATGTATAAAATAATATTTAATATTGATATTTAATGCTTTTGATAAGTGCCATTCATGCAAATATTTTCAAGAAGGAAGAATAAGTAAAAGTATTTAAATATTGGTCAACATTAAATTTTTTAAATGTTTCATCTGTTTTCTTTTTGCAGAATTTCCAAGTAAGGCACCAAATAATGTAGTACCCATTCGCATAGAAGAAATGGAAATTCCCGGTATGAAATATATATATGTATAATTATTTTTATGTACATGGTGTCTGAATGAAAATTCGATTGAAGAGAGTTAGTGTTTACTGCTGGACATTAGCCTGCAATTATGTATATGTGTGTGTGCGTTTGTGTGTGTGTGTGCGTTTGTGTGTGTGTGTGTATGTATGTGTGTGCGCTCGCGCGCGGATGTGTGAATGTACATCTATGCACACATACAGACTCGTATAAGTACGGATGCATACACGCAGATATATGGATATAACCATATGCACATATATACATATATACTTCCACATACCCCGCCCCTTCCTACTTACCATCACGCGACCGATTTCCTATCCACCACGCGGTCGATTTCCTGTTCAACATGCGGCATTCTCCAAGTAATTGCTGTCGCTGATTTTACCAGCATCAAACTGCGACACCACGTGACATTAATTGACCAACCACTGGCTAACGTCCAGTAGTAAGCATTGACGCTCTTCAATCGAACTCTCATTCAGACTTCAATTGCCGAAGACTTGGAACTCAGAGTGCCAAAGTGTTTGAATCAAACTATTTTGATCCATTCATAAATACACACATACACACACACACAATAATAATAATAATAGTAATAATAATAATAATAATAATAATAATGATAATAATAATAATAATAATAATAAAGCCTTTACTGCAATAATATCGCAGAGATTGAGTAAGCACCTGGAAAATAACAACCTGTTTCCAGAAGAGCAGAAGGGATGCTGCAAGGGCTCATACGGCTGTAAAGATCAATTATTGATCAATAAAGCCATAACTGAAGACA
>NC_068981.1:114787913-114790158 GCF_001194135.2 Octopus bimaculoides | reverse complement strand
TGATGTATCAATACCAGCAGATGACAACGTTTCTCTAAAAGAAATGGAAAAACTTTCAAAATACAAAAACCTGGAAATAGAGATAACTCGAATGTGGAATCTAAAAACAGAAACAATTCCTATCATAGTAGGTGCCTTAGGTATAATAAAAAAATATTCAGACAAATACATAACAAAAACACCAGGACTTACAAATATATATAACATACAGAAAATTGCACTACTGGGTACTGCACACATTCTACGCAAAACACTTTTAATACAGTAAACAAAAGAGCACCACAGCAAAACACAGCACATACCCAAGGCGCACAGAGCTGCGCTCGGTAATGAAGTGAAACCACGCTATAAAAATAAAACTACTGAACAATAATAATAATAATCCGTTCTGCTATAGGCACGAGGCATGAAATTTTGGAAGAGGGTTAAGTCGATTAAGTTGACCCCAGAACGTAACTGGTACTTATTTCATCGACCCCGAAAGGATGAAAAGGAAAGCTAACCTCAGCAGGATTTGAACTCAGAATGTAGCGACGGGCGAAATATGCTAAGCATTTCGTCCAACGGTGCTAACAATTCTGCCAGCTTGACGCCTTACAGCCTGCAAATATTGGTTTAAAATCTTGGCAGAAGGCTAGCAAGTTCTGGGGAGGCGCTTAGTCGATTACGTCAACCCTAGTACTCAACTGGTACTTATTTTATCAACACCGGAAGGATGAAAGGCAAAGTCGACCTCGGCAGAATTTGAACTGAAAACGTGAAGACGGATGAAATACCGCTAAGCATTTTGCCCGGCGCGGTAACGATTCTGCCAGCTCACTGTCCTATAACAACAACATCAACAACAACAATAACAATAATAATTACAATAATAATAATCCTCTTTACTAAAGGCACAAGACTTGAAATTTTTGGGGAGGAGCTAGTCGATTATATCGACCCTTTTATATTTCAAAAATACCATCATTTTAATTGGTAAGAAGTGATACTGAAAAAGTTAGGTTACATTTGATCAATTGTTGACGTAGGAAACGTGCTTATGATTTCTTGATGCTATTGTAAGCAACTGTGACAAAGTGGCAGATGTCCTGTTGTCGTTTAGGGAACGTGAGACCATTTGAAAGTGGTATTTCAAATTTGAGAATCTAGTTGAATTCAACTACAATAGAGATGTGAGTTTAGAACAGACGGGTTCTTGATAATTTTCAGATACCTGGTCGCATGTGTGATGTGCAGAAGGGGAAATTCGGAAGACTTTGCACAGTAACAAGTGTTATTTCCTCGGCTATGATACTAGAGCATTTCGCACACTCGCCAAGGAAGTCTACCTCACAATGTGCACGCGAAACAGAAATAAATAGTGCAAGCATACGTCGCATTTTTAAATGTGCTATGTACAACATTACAAGATTATTACATGCAGTTAACGATGACGTTCCTGATCGAAGAATCGAGTTTTGTGAGTGGTTTCAACATATAGTAGGCGAGGATGAAGAATTTGTGAGAAAGATAGTGCGATCTGATGATGCTAAATGTAAGCTAAATGGAACAGTGAACGACAATTGTGCTTACTGGGAATGAGGAAATCTTTGTTTGCATGTGAACAAAGCAGTCAATTTGTCGGGGCTTAATGTCTGGCGTGGGCTGCTATCAAGATATTTAAGAGGACCATTTTTGTTACTGATCAAGCGTAACTGGACATGCTACGCACGATCATTTTATTAGATATACTTTATGGAAATGATGAATTCTTCTTTCAACAAAGTGGCTCACCACCACACTGCTGCCAAAACGTACAAGCTTACCTGGATGAGAAACTGCAAGGACACTGGATAGAACGGAAATGTGCGGTTGAGCTTCTCGCACCTTCTCCTAACTGCAGACTTTTACTTATGGGGCACGGTACAGGTATGTCGTATGTCACAGAAAACCGGTTACACTGACGTCAATTCAGGAAGACATTGAAGCAACATGTGCAGCAATTCAACTGGAACACTTTGACCAACGTTGCCCAAGCAGCAGTTCGCCGTATTAATAAGGCTATGAAAGCTAATAACCACCACTTTGAGAACCTCTTGTAATTGTGGGGGTTAAAGATGACTTGCATTAATCCCATGATATCTGAATAAATTTAGTATCGAAATTGTTCTACTCGTTTGTCTTTACTTGAAGTGTACACACACATACACCCCTTTCTCTCTCTCTCTCTCTCTCTCTCTCTCTCTCTCTCTCTCTCTCTCTCTCT
>NC_068981.1:114785461-114787199 GCF_001194135.2 Octopus bimaculoides | reverse complement strand
TGTGTGTGTGTGTGTGTGTGTGTGTGTTTCTCTCTCTCTCTCGCTCTCTCTCTCTCGCTCTCTCTCTCTCGCTCTCTCTCTCTCTCGCTCTCTCTCTCTCTCGCTCTCTCTCTCACTCTCTCTTTCTCTCTCTCTCTATATATATATACATACACTGATACATATCTATCTGTCTCTTCCTCTGTCTATCTATCTATCTATTTATCTATCTATCTATCTATCTATCTATCTATCTATCTATCTATAAGAGAGAATTTTTGTCCACAGTAACTACAGTGAATTTGACTTTAGAAGTTGAAATATGCCACAAACGTGTTTTAACTAACCTAATGTTGATATATGTATGTAAATATTAATAATAATTATAAGTTTAAAGTTCGTAAGCGATCATCGTGTATTGGCTCAAGGAAATAGTCGAATATTGGGGCATATAAGCCGTCGACCGTAAAATGTGGGTGTTAGTATGCATGGGAATTGAACCCACACCGCTTATGTTCGAAATAATAGTTCTTAAATCTAACGGGAAGGAGTGAGTGGGTAGGTTGGTGTAATCAGCGCACGTATCACGAATATAAGAGGTGTGACTTAATTTCCCACGAGTATCAACATCCATTTTTTCCGATAAGGTCTTATATGCCCAAATACTAGACTATTTTCATTAGCCAATACATGGTGATCATTTATAAGCTCTTAGCCTATAATTATTATTTATTTATTTATAGCCCACAAGGGGCTAAACATAGAGGGGACAAACAAGGAGAGACAAAAGGATTAAGTCGATTACATTGACCTCAGTGCGTAACTAGCACTTATTTAAACGACCCCGCTTAAAGTCGACCTCGGCAGAATCTGAACTCAGAATGTAGCAGCAGACGAAATACCGCTAAGCATTTCGCTCGGCGTGCTAACGATTCCGCTAACGATTCCGCCAGCTCGCTGCCGTATTCTTTAGCTTATAATTATTATTATTATTTGCAAAATTGTCACTCGTCACCGCTTCTTCATTTAACGCAGAAAGCACGTCATAATTCACTGGTCCCACTCTCGATCTATATGGTCGTTATATCGATGACTGTATCGGCACGACCTCACTCTCCCGCTAACATCTGGACTTCTTCTTATCCTTTGTCCAGTCCTTCCATCCTGCCCTCGAATTCTCCTGTACTATCTCTAACTCTTCAGTCGAATTTCTCGACATTTCTGTCGGCATACACCACTCCGCTCTCACCATCTCCATCCACTACAAACACACTGACTCACACTCCTATCGTAACTGCTCTTCCTCTCACCATACCTACACCAAGTTCTCCATCCCCTACTCCCAATTCCTCCGTCTACGCAGGCTCTGCAATGACGACTATGACTTTGAGACTCAGTCTCAACTCATGGTTCGCCACTTCATTCTACGTGGATTTCCCTCCACCATTATCCACACTGCCCTTGCCTTCGGAACGATCTGTAGACTCCTCGCACCCGCCCCGCTCTTACCCATCTCTCGCTTCCCCTTACATACCACCCCTCTTCCAATGCACTATTCTCCGAGCCTTCCGGCGACTCCAATTCTATTCCTCCACCTAACCTACCCTTCCCTCCTTCAAATGAGCCCATAACCTGCGTGACCTCCTGGTCTAGGTGATTCCATTAGTTTGTCCCCCCTGTATATATATATATATACACACACATATATATATACACACATATATATATATACATATATACATACATACATATATATATA
>NC_068981.1:114775854-114781696 GCF_001194135.2 Octopus bimaculoides | reverse complement strand
GTGGGGAGGAGTGGGAGGGTGGGGAGGAGTGTTGGATGGAGAAGTGGTAGTGAGTGAGATGTGCAATTTTGTTTTAACTAAGTTTTTACTCCGTTAATTAGCCCGTCTGTAACGTTTTCGTGTGATTAGTTGTGGGACAGTCGAAGAGCGAAAGTGAAAGGAGAGCGAAGAAGAGGGTAACGTGAAGAGCGAAAGAGAAAGAGGGAGAGTGTTGTGTAGTAAGTCTTAAAAATTGTTCATAAAGTATAATAAAGTGTATATATAAGGTGCATTAAGTAATCACCGTGTTCCATTTTCCTCCACTTCTCAATGATTAGCAAATCAGCGACTATCTTTTGATACAGGCACGTCATTTTAATTATCCTAAATCATTATTACTCTTTAAAAATGAGCGATCCCGTCAAAATGTCCATATTCTCGTTCTACGCGAAATAAGGAATATCCTGTTTGTATTATCATCGTACAAATGCGGGCCCGCAGACTGGGTCATTGGCCTTAATTATGCCACATTTTTGTATGTATCTGAATGTTAATTCCTCCTAGGGTTTTAGTTGACTGTACAGCTCAGGCAGTACAAAAGAAAAGCAGATTATTTATATCTTGGGGTCATTACGCCAATAATAATATGACACGCACAGGTTCAATATCACTTCTTTATTGTCAGTCAATTGGTTCTAACAATTAACAAACAAACTAATCGATCGTTTCTTTAATGTGCTGGTTAAAACAATCAGCCAGTTTTTGGTCAAAGTTCTTCCGTCGCTAATCGCAGATACTACAATGACTTGCTCTCTCTCTCTCTCTCTCTCTCTCCCTCCCTCTTGAAGGATTGCCTTGAGCTTGTAAGACAATTGATATTATGCCTGTGTGTATGTAGATGTGTGTTTGCTTACAAAAGAAAGTAAGGATGAGAGTAAACAAGTATATGTGTGCGTGTGTGTGTTTGCGTGTGTTTGAGTTTGTGTGTGTGTGTGCGTGCATGCGTCTGTGTATGGTTGTGTGTGTACATCCGCCTCACTGCTCATGTGTGCTTCTTTTTTTGAGTATGTGTGTATTGATCATCCACGACCTCTTTAAGAGTTCTGCCTTTTTTTATTCCATGCCAGTTCGATCTCAGATCTGCTGGGGTTGGCTTGCGTAAACATTAATGAATGTAGTTCCTTATGAGGGGAAGGGGAGGAGAAAACGAAAACAGGGTAGGTGTGTATGAGCGTCTAGTTTGGATGTTTGTGTGGTTGAGTCGGTTCTGTGAGTGTGTATGTTTGTGTGTGTGTGTGTGTATGTATGTGTGTGTGTGAGTGCGTGCTTATATGAGTGCATACCGGTACGTGTGTTTTCATATCTGCGTGTGCGTGCGGTGTGAATAAGTAAGCGACTGTGTGCATGGTTGCGTGTGTGTTTTCTTGTGTGTGTGTGTGTGCGCGCGCGCGCGCGTACGTTCATGTGCGTACGTACGCATGTGTGCGCATGTACCTGAGCATATGTGTGTAAGTGTGTATGCATGGTGCGTGTATGTGAATGTGTGTGTTTGCATGTTCTTCCATTTCTGTGAGTGTGTATTTACGTGTGCGCGTGTGTGAGTACCCATCTGTGCGTGTGCGTAGATGTGTATGGTTGTGTATAGGAAGTGTTCATGGCTATATGTATTTATTTGCACGAATTTTCTTATATCCGGCTGTCATTCTAACACAAATTTACATAAAAAATCTTGCAAACCAAATACAAAAACGAAGAAAAACAGTTAAGTTTTCTCTTAAAATAGAAAGAAATAAAATCCATCCAGTCTGAAAGCAAGAATTATTAAATATTATAGAAAGGTCGAGCACTTGGGTATATTTATCGTAGTGTGGTATATAATTGTTAAATATCCATCGTTTTCATTTATTCTGTCTCTACTACTTCCAGGAAAGATATGAACATCACACAATCTTACACCTTAACTTTGCTATTAACTTAAAAATCAGCATGAAGCAATTGACAGCCTGTTAGAAAATTATAAGCTACCAAACAATATTTTCTAATATTTTCTAGGGACTGGATGAAATTCTGAATTTATCAGTTTTGCTTGTAATTCTTTTAGAAACAATAAAATAAATTCCAGTTAAGTAATTTTAGCATTATACGCCCAACATATTTATGGGTTTGTGCCAACGGAAAATTCTTACTATAGAAAAATAATTTATTCGTTTGCAGTTAGTTTTATAAAAGAATATGCTTTAATATTTTTCAGTGGTTGACGAAGCGTTATGTAATGACGACGCAAAGAGTAAGTATCCAAAATATTCGTTCGTTCATATATCTAATTATTAATTCAGCACAAGGCCAGCATTTTCGGTGTGGGAGTAAATCGATCACATCGGCCCCAATATTCAGCTGGTACTTATTTTATCAATCTCAGAAGGATGAAAGGCAAAGTTGACCCCGGTGGAATTTGAATTTGATGCCGCTAAGCATTTTGCCCGGCGTGTAAACCATTCTGCCAGCTGGCCGCCTTTGTACATCTATACTATAATGGAGAAAGCTGTTTATTAATTAGGTAGGTAACAGTTACTAAAAGTACTAAAAGAAAGCAATTATTAAATATTTTTATAATTTCATGTTCTAAGAGATATCCTATAATTTCGATTTCTTAAGTTTATTGAAATTTTAAACTCCAATTTCTCACAAATTTAAATATTCATTGCATTCACTGCGCCCAATTCTTCACAAATTAAAATAGTCAATGCATTTACTGCAGAGTATTACATTTTTATTTGCAAAGTCTCACTTTCTGTTTCAATGTTTTCATTTCAAGTTTTATTTCGCTAGTTGGAAAACGACAGTTTATTCTATTAATGTATACATAATGTAAAAATATTATTCATTAAATAATTAAAAAAAAAATACACGTATACTTTTTGTAAAAATAATTCAAAAGTAATTTTGTTTTTATGGCAGCTTGGAACGCTATAAGCCTTCCAATAATAACTATCCGGACCGATTTTTGTCATCTTTTTAAACTTAAAAACCATGGGAGGAGCCTTTCCGGTTAGAAAAAAAAATTGTAAATATTTTCAGAGGAAAAGGTGAACAATTCAAGGGAGGTTTCGCTGTTGTTTCTAGCACGACCCAAATCGCCCTCCCTTTTTACTCTCTCACGTATTGATATTTTTCAATAGTTTTCTCCCATGAAACAAATTTTATGGAATGATGATGCCGAAGAAAAACACACGCGTGGTGCATTGGTGGAATATAAACAACAAAATAAACTGTAATATAAATTTTTACCCCCACTTTAGTCAAACTTCAGTCGTGTGTGTGTAAGAAAAAACATTTTCTAACCGAAAAGTATGCTATTAAAATGAACTAACATTTACATAACTCGTTTACATAAATCATTGTGGATAAATGCCAGCAATAACCTTCTCAGGTTCTCCAATATTTTACTTTCTAAACAGAAACAATCAGGTACAGGAAGTGGGGTTGCAAAAAACTCACAATTTCTCAAAAAATTTCGTTTTCATAACATATAAATGTATTTATGGGGGGAAATATTGAAAAACATCAATACATGCGAGAATGATGAAGAAACGAAGAGGCTAGTTTTGGGATGTTCTCTCCCCCCCTCTCTCTCTCTCTCTCTCACACACACACACACACACACTGCAAAGCTTACAGATGGGCTGCTGAATTGAAATCTCTGTTGCTTTGAGGAAAGTAAAACTTGACAAACTGCTTCCCCCTCTGTTGTTGGATTGCCGTGATGTTTGTTTAAAAAAGAGAGACTATGAATGACTGTGATAAAACAATGGAAGCAATATTTACTAAGCAAGTGAGCACTATTATACAAAGAAATAATTAGATGTAAAATATCATAAAAATTATTAGAGTTGGGAATCAAATGTGAAAATATAACCAGGGGGCTAGCAGAAAACTGCCCAGAGGGCGGTCTTTCTGCTAGTATATCTAATTAATAAATATTATTTACGTTATAACAAATGTGTTGAGAAAATTGGTGAAATTACAATACAGACGTTCAAAGAAACAAGCCATTGCAATTAATTACCTGAATGACCTTTTTAACTCGGTATTTAACTCAGTATAAGAGAACGGGTCCTGAACGAATATCTCCAGCAAATTCCAGATGAATCACCCACTCCCGCATATATCTCTGCAAGCAACAGCTCTCTACCATCATTAAATGCCTTTTCCAGATGGAAAGCCTTTCTAAGTATTCATGTATTCTTTTAAGTATATATGCATACACATATTAAGATATTTATTTGAAAGAATACCCAAAATTATATTACGAACATTTATGACAAACGTGAAAACATTGTTAAGTATCTAATAATTACATGAATAATTATCGCTGTTAAATTGATTCAGTAGAAGGTAATATGGAAGTCATTTCATCATGAACAGCCTTCAACTTTTTCTGTCCAAGGCTTTTTAACTCAGTATTTACACGTTATTGTTTATAACCTTGCTTCGATATTAATTGTTCCAAAAAGAATATGTATATACATAACACCTACACTGATAGAATAGGAGCTAAAATACTCCAATACTGTTACAAAGCACATAACATATATTCTGATACGGGCTGCAATGGCCCCGAACACCGAACCGAGAAATCCTTTGACTGACAGGCCAGTTCTGGCAATTTCCATTACCATCTTCAGTAAGGCCAGCTCGTTCGGGCTAGCTCGCCTATCAGAGTATAATTCAGCATAAAAATGTTACGTGCTTTGTAAAAGCATTTGGTATTTTAGCTTCTATTTCTAGTAATGTAGGTGTTATTCATACCCATAGTCAAGTTTAATTGGTAACTATAATTTTCCTTCACGGTATAACGTTGCAAATAGCTGTTTTTATTAATTAATTTTTTTTTGTATACACATTAGCGATTTGCTAAAACAATCAATAGATTTTTATAGTGAATATATGTTCTCTGATAGGCGAGCTAGCTCGGAATCAACCGAACGAGCTGGCTTTATTGAAGATGGCAATGGAAATTGCTGGAACTGGCCGGTCATTTTAAGGAATTCTCGGTTCAGTTTTCGGAGCGATTGCAGCCCCTATCAGAGTTATGTGCTTTGTAACAGCATTGAAGCATTTTAGCTCTTATTTCTAGCAATGTAGGTATTATTCACATCCTTAGTCAAGTTTAGTTGATGACTATAATTTTCCTTTATGGTATAACGTTGCAAGCAGCTGAGGCGTGAGGGCAAAGATCAGTACACATTCACTCTCAGCGCGCGATCAGACTCTGAAAGTTTGTGAGGAACCCATTGACCCAATTTGCTGACTATTCCTATGGCACGCAGGTGTCGATAAATGGTTGAATGACCAAATTCTCTGCTAATTCCTCAACACTTACGATGGGATTTTGTTCCACCAGGGTTTGCAGGACGTCCTTGTCGAGCACTACAGATCTTCCAGGATGAGACTCGTCTTCTAGGCTGTAGTTTCCGGCTCGGAATTTCTGGGACCACCGTTGCCACTGGCTTACGCTTATTGTCCGATCCCCATATACTGTATTAATGTTCCTCGTACTTTCCGTTGCGTTGTTGCCTTTATTGAACTTATAAAGTTAAATATGCCGGATATGCTCCTTTGTCACTTCCATTGTAGCTTTGGAAAAATAACTGTTAAAATCGAATTGCGTTCTTCAAATCGTACACTAAGAATAAGTTAAAAAAGGTAAAATTACTACCTGCTTTTATAGCAAATTGATGCAGGTAGTTTATCCTTCCCTGCTCCAAATTTAGTCCATGCAATTGAAAAAACCCTCATTATTTATGGGATGACTCAATACATTTACTCCTATATATATATATATATATATATATATATACAT
>NC_068981.1:114770867-114775409 GCF_001194135.2 Octopus bimaculoides | reverse complement strand
GAGCACTCCACAGACACGTGTACCCTTAACGTAGTTCTCGGGAATATTCAGCGTGACACAGTGTGACAAGGTTGACCCTTTAAATTACAGGCACAACAGAAACAGGAAGTAAGAGTGAGAGAAAGTTGTGGTGAAAGAGTACAGTAGGGTTCACCACCATCCCCTGCTGGAGCCTCGTGGAGCTTTAGGTGTTTTCGCTCAATAAACACTCACAACGCCCGGTCTGAGAATCGAAACCACGATCCTATGACCGCGAATTCGCTGCCCTAACCACTGGGCCATTGCGCCTCCACACATACATACATACACACATACATACATACATACATACATTAACACACACATACGCAATTTTTTTTGCAACATCTAAAATTGAGAAATTGAATAAAGTTTCGGGCCCCTTTATAGTGAGTTCAATTTGAAAAGTGCGGTGTGCATATCAGTTTCAAATATCCACGAAGCATTCAAAGAGAATATCATATGAAGGGATCTACTCAGAGTCTAGGGACTCTAATATGTTAATTACCATATTAGAGTACCGCGTCATCTATATATTTGTGTGTAATAGTTATGATCAATACAAACTATGTAAACAAAAGAAAAGATAAATGTTTCCAAATCCAATTGTTAAAAATTTTATATATAAGCCTAAATTACTAAAGCTACAACAACTACAAAATCAATACGTTTCATCATTATCTTAGATTAATGAATTATATTATAAAATATCAATGACATATTCATGATAAACGTGCTTAATTAAATCTATAGAAACTATATATGATACTGCTTCCTGCGCAGAAAACCTAATATACATCTTTACTATTTAATTAATATTTTTGTATCAATATTATATCCATTAAGCATTATTTCATCCTTATATTTACAGATGCTAGTGTAATAAATAATGAAGTATCGACAGATTCAAAGTTCTAGTAGCTTTAATATATAATTAATTATTTATAATAGTAATGTAACTGATGGCAGTTTTTTAACACCCAAAAACATGCCAGAATACATGAAAAATCAGTCTCCTTCCACGAATTTAAGATGAAATATTAATATTTAAATATCAATATTTTAATATAATATTTGATATTTCTATGATATCTACTAAAAATTCTTTATTCTTATAGTTGAAAATGTTAGTGTATTAAACATGAAACACCGATCTATTCAAAGCACTAGTAGGTTTAACATATAATGAATTTATTTATGATAATAATATACCTAATGGTAGTTTTTGAAATCCCATTTAGAAGCGTGAACACATGAAAAACCAGTCACAACCCTCGCATTTAAGAGGCACCGCCTGTAATACAGGATTGGTATAATTCTTCGAGGTAGAGAAAGCAAAAAGAATTTTCAACCTTATAAGCAGCAACCTTGCTTACAATCTCCCACTCTACAGAAAAGCGTTTTTTCTTGTCTTTCAAGTCCCAAATAAATTTACTGAGGCTAGTACTAGAGGACCTGTTCCTATTATTAAAGGTGCAAAGTGATTAGAGATGCGTTTCTTGATAAAATTATACGTTGCCCCTGTGTACAAGAAACTCTTTCCTTCAGATTTCACTTTACGTCAATTAACAACATTTTTTTGGTGACAGTAGTTTAAAATAAATATTGACTTCTAATCTTGCAATCGCAAAATATATTTTCATTACTACTCATATTATTATTCTGTTTTATACCATTCCATTCAGTATGATTGCTATTTACCAAGTTACCTATATTTAAGAGGGTGAGTTGGGTTTTAACTTGGGTTGTTTCCACTTGTACACTAGGTGACTCGAGTACATATTTCATACTAACATTTATTCCAAGAGCATTACTATTGTTGCATTTAATATGGCTATAATTGCTATAAAAATTAGATAATTTTCTTTCGTTAATTGAAGATATAATTTGCGACAAATTATTTGATACAGAAAAGCAATTTTAAGAAACCTAGGGTTAATAATATCTTAATATTTACTTTCGTTTGTAAAATGTCTAGAAAAAAGTTTGAATAAATCCCCGGCCAAACTATTCTTAATTTGTTTAGCGAATGGAATTATAAACCAACTAATGTCATTATTATCAGGAGATACATTATAATTTTCAAATTTTCGAACCTTATTAAATATATAAGGGGTCTATTTTTTATTCTATTATTCTTATTTCTAATCATATGAGGACAATTAGATAAACGAAGTAATACATTGGTTCGCGTATTTTGTATACCATTATTCCCATTTGGACATTTATCTCTCTATCCTTATTTCTATTCCTGCCAGTTCGTTTAAAATTATTACTAACATGAGAAACACCCTTATTGTTAGAGATACTGATGTCCATATTGTTATGATAATATTTCGATTTTTGTTTATACCCAGCTTTGCTGAGTGCCATATTATAATAGTAGACATTTTTTTCAAAAATATCCTTATTAGACGATAGATTAGACATTCTTTTACAGATACTATAAAATAAAAGATCTTTTACAGAACCGGGATTATTTCCAACATTAATATACTTAAGATTGGAGTTACGTTTGTGGTATAGTTCATAGTAGCCAGTAATGAGATTAAGTTTAACATCTAGGAAGTTGACCGATTCATGTTTATTTTCTATCATTGTAGAGAGTCCAAATTCTTTAAAAACCTGTAAAATTTCTCCTTATATAGTTCAAGTTTCCTATTAGATAGGTTCCAAGTGGTTTAAAGGGCATCATCTCTATAAACCTCCCACATATTCAGGAACATCCCTTCCTAAGATAAAACGAATATAAATACCAACCAAATCTGTAACTTGGGTAGAATCTGCAGAGGTCATGGCTATATCGAAGCCATCATAACTATCTTTCCTAGTCCAATACTTGTTTTCAAACTCGATAATTGTTCTTCTGGCAACCAACGTAACATTAATTTCATTCATATTCGAGGTGTTTTTTTCGCGAATAAAAGGACCTAGCTTAAAACTACTTGATTAATCGAAGAGTAATAATTATCAATATTTATTTGCATGAATTTATTCCTACCTTTATATTCAATGCTATTAACCCAGTCTATTACCTCATAGGTATTAGAGCCGGTATGTACTTATCTAAAATAACTTTACGAAGTTTACCCAGGTCAGATTTCTCTGGGCAAATCAATCTAACTTTAGGGTTACCTTAAAAATTATCCTTGTGATCCTTTATTATATATATGTATATGTGCTAATAACGTTCTATTTTAACGCATACATTGCTAAAACGCACATATCTGAGTCTGTCAAGGGTCGAGCAACACTTTGGAATGTAATTCCTTTCTGGGAAATTCTTCCTTGGTGAAATACCCAATTAACTAGTTTCAATATGAAAAATTTAATTTAATTTCTCTAATTGAATTAATTGGGTATGGAAACGGCTGTAGGGATAAGAATTTCACATAAACTGATGCCTGTATGTCAATTTCTTTATTTCCTTCTTTATCTCATTCGTTCATTTTCACACACACACACACACACACACACACACACACACACACACACACACACACACACACATATATATATATATAAACAACAGGCTTCTTCCAGTTTGCGTCTACCAAATCCACTCACACAGCTTAGGTCGGCACAAAGCTATAGTAGAAAACACTTGCCCAAGGGGCTACGCAGTGTGAATGAACTCGGAACCATGTGGTTACAAAGCCTTCGCTTATATAGTCATGAAATTATAGGGAATCATTCACCAAGAACGCATTCATGTCAATATCTTTAAATGTGCAAGGGAACTCATGAATGACACTTGAAACTGGAAAACCCTTTTCACAGCAGACAAAGTCTCCCTGTACGATATGAACACAGGTACAACACACCTGTCAATAATGAAATTGCATAAATAATGGTTGATAAACAGCACGAGTATTGTGACGCTGTTTCACGAAATAGTAACCATTTCGAAAGAATATGTAAAATTCACAAAATTTATAACTGATTCCAGTATTCTCTCATCTTCTGGAATGGTCGAGATATTTATCAATTTCAGATACAGCAGATTTACCCAAGAACAGGATATGAAACCGACTAACCATTCAGCTGCAAAAAATTCTATGCCATTCATATCAGGGAACAGGATGAGTTCAGCTAAGTTCTGCCATTATCCAAAGAGGTAACCAGTTAGTTCACGAGACAGGAAAATTTGGCTTCTTGGGAAGAAATCAACGCAAGTTAAGGGAAGAGAACTACATTCACCATGCAGATGCTTTCACCACTGACGGTGACAGGATTACTCTGTTGCTTGCAGGAACGAACCCTATTTTTACTTCTGTCTATATTTCTATATATAAAGCGGTGGGCCACATTTGCTTATTTAATCCGTGACGTACCTTCTGGCGAAAAAGTAAAGTATTTTGTTGGATTCAGTGATTTTGTTGAAATATTTTGACGCTCAGACTTTACAATTCGAGTCCTTCATTCTATATTCACATACATACATACATACATA
This sequence comes from Octopus bimaculoides, assembly GCF_001194135.2. Classification (NCBI taxonomy): domain Eukaryota; kingdom Metazoa; phylum Mollusca; class Cephalopoda; order Octopoda; family Octopodidae; genus Octopus; species Octopus bimaculoides. The sequence continues at coordinate 114,770,938 of NC_068981.1, read as the reverse complement.
CACACACGTATACATATATATAAACAAACAAACACTTCAAAACCTCCAGGATCTATATCCAGATTATAAAT
>NC_068981.1:114766989-114769773 GCF_001194135.2 Octopus bimaculoides | reverse complement strand
TATATATATATATATATATATATATATATTTACATATGAAGTAAATGCAGCTCTAGTGTAATAAATATTATTAAATACATATACTAATGTATATGCTTTGTGTATTTTCTGGTGGCTGCAATGGCGCATCGGAGTATATAAATTCTCATCGACGGTGTTAAAACACTTTAGTCATGGACAGGCGAGATAACTTACCCTCTATCCCATTTGGGAGTGGTGAACATCGATGTTTCGCCATTTTTGTGGTTTGTCGGTATCACACACCCACCTGGGGTTGAAGGCGAATCACTTAGCTAGTCCAAGACTTATATACTCATGGCTTGTAAAAGCATGAGCTAGTATGCCCGGAAATTGCATACCTAAGAGAAAATTTACATATGAAGTAAAAACGTTTCGATCTAAGGCGGGTGCCTGATGCTGACAGATTACAAAAATAGCGAAACATCGATGTCCATCACTCCCAAATGAGATTGAGGGCAAGTTATTTCGCCCAAGACTAAGGTATTTTAATACCTGTGAAAATGAGAGTTTATATACTCCGATGCACCATTGCAGCCACCGGAAAATACACAATGTATATACATTAGTATATGTATTTTATATATATTGTGAAGCCTAATGATTAAGTGTGTTGGGATCCCCAAAAAAGTCGCTGATCCTGGGCGACGCCTTGTGTCTTTGAACAAGACACTATATTTTACGCTGCTTCAGAAAATTCAGCCAAAAATGAGTAACGGCTTAGTGTTGATGCACCCCTCCCACTCTCCAGCTGTCCCATTTTCGATACTCAAGTGGGTCAACGGAGGACCCAGAGGGTAACTACCAGCTCGTGACTATGCAGACATCAGAAACAATTAGAGAAAGCGTGGTAAAAGCATTAAGGCTATACTCACATTTTCATATGCTCGTATAAATAGGTTTTTTGCAAACATCTTGCAGATGCAAGTGCTAGCAGTTGAAAGCTCCGCATACCGGAAGCTAGCAAGTTTATGGGATCATCAGTAGAGAATGTGCGCCGTTTCGTGGTCTTACTCTTGACGGCATAAATGCACACCAACTCACCTCACTGAAATGAGGCTTTGCTTGCAAGATCAACTGGGTATTATGTTTTGCTCAATATTTTTCTAGCCATTCTTCATCATCACGTTTTAACCAAATCCAGTGGCCTGCCTTCTCCACTGTAATCTGGATATCATTCATGGGAATTTCAATTTTGAGCCAATTTGATATTCAGAGTAGTTTTAAATACTGTATTTCTACATTCTACAGTCACTGCCAGGTATATATATTTTCAGAATATATACAGTTTTATACAGTTTTCAACTTAGTGATAACAAATTATTCTGGTTCAAAAATTGAAAAAAAATTTGTCCTGTTTTTGATCCCCTCTGCTGCACAAGAAAACAGGTTTTTGAGGAAGTAAATACGATTTCAAACACCACTGTAAGATTAGAGAAGATGGGATGCTCATCAACCGTTGTTATTAAGTAATAGTTGCCTAAACTATTCCCAAGACAGGGATTTTTGCAATTTTCAGTTGGCATTTTTTATACATTGGCTGAGTTAAAATCATTGAATTTTAGTACTTGAGAGACATGAGATGGTGGGGATTGAAGAAACATACTTTCCAAGGTTTGGTATCAAACCCATTTTGGAATAATGGTTCCCTAAAAGAAATTCAAAATTACCAAAATTTCGGAAATTGCTTAAAACTTTAAATGACTGACTTGTAACAGCTACAGAGCTGAAATTTTCAGGAATTGCTCCTCTCTCGGATACTACATGGATACTAACAAATGGTATAGATTTGAAGAAAATACGTGAAATCCGACTCAACGAACTCAAAGGCTCCTTTGCAATGCAGAAATACCTCTTAGAATTAATTAATGAGGGAATTAAAAAGGCAATGAAATTGAACATCACCCAACTACGCACACCTGAGGAAAATGTTAATGAAAACACGATTCCGTTCGTTAACACACACAATCCTGGAACAACCAACATCTTTCACGTCATAAAATCGAACTTACCAATACTCCTACAAAGCCCCAAAATGAAAAATCTGATTGAAAAAAAAGCACATTACGGAATAGTAGACGCCAACCAAAAAATCTTCGGAGAATGAATTAGAATTTTCAGTAAAAGAATGTGGAGATAGGTGATGTCAACCATGCCACAACAACTTTAAATATTTAGAAAGTAGTTCCCACATAAAATTCAAGAGCGGATCCTTTTTTCAAAATAAATGTAGATATGAACTGCAAAACCTTATATACTGAATTACCTGCCCAAACTGCAAAGAAAATTACATTGGCAAAACAAATATTTCCCTCTGCCAACAGGCAACATATCCGGCAAGAGGAATTGCACAAGATTCAATTAAGTAAGCATCTGGAAATATGCAGCGACAGAAAATTCAAAACTTTTCCCTTTTGTAAATGTGCACTGGACGATCCGCAATACCGAAAAGTAATGGAACTACATTTCATCACCAAACTCTCTCCAAAATTGAATGTTTGAAAGAAAAGCGGAGACAGTACATTTTGTATTCTAAACTATAACTTAAATATTGGAAACATAATGCTCATCTCTGTAAATATTCAGAACTACATTTCATCAAAAAATTCTCTCCAGAATTGAATGTTTAAAAGAAAAGCGGAGACAGTACATTTTGTATTCTAAATATAACTCAAAGAGGAGAAAAATAAAATAAAACAGGGAGAAAAGGAAAAAGAAAGAAAGGATGAAAGGGGAGGGAAGAAAGTAAAAAGACTTTCAGTAATG
>NC_068981.1:114762751-114765758 GCF_001194135.2 Octopus bimaculoides | reverse complement strand
CCTGTGAGAGAGAATGTGGGTGTGTTTGTGTGTGTGTGTGTGTGTGCGTGTGTGTGTGCCCGTGTGTGTGTGTGTGTGTGTCTGTGTATCTGAAAGGAATATCAATGGGAAAGAGAAGGAAAGAAAGAAGGAAGAAAGGAAGAAGAAGGAATTGTGTTTACATCTATACAGCTGGTTAGTTTAAAAAAGGAGACAAATATGAAAACCAAGTTAACCAGGTTCAATTCTAGTTGGGACAAAAATGTCCCACTATCTGGGTTTCTTGCCTTTTTTAGGCTCTGTTGTTCCAAAGTTGAATAACGATTAAGAATAATGAAATATTGTGATGAATCAATGAGTGAGGTATCTAAATATTGCTAAGTTCATTTTGTCATAGGCATGGATCAAAAATAAATGTAAAATATAGCATTTCTGTAGTCATTTACCATTATAAATTGGCAAATGGTGCCATTGTTTTAGATACTGAAATAACAAGTCCTAAAATTGTTTTGGATTCACTTTTAGGATCAAATCCGTTATGGAATACAAATATTTTTTATCTAAAATATCATTTTTGGGATCAAAGTCTTTGAAAAGCTACGATAAACTTTCAACAGAATATTTTCAGATGTGTTGATGATTGTTCCACATCTGTTTTGCATTTTTGCATTTTCACACGTCCGCGAGTAAATTATTTTTGACTCCAACTGAAGTAAAAAAAAAAGCGCAATCTAGACTGCTAAGACACCTCAATTAAATGCAGTTTTTATATTAACAGAAAGTGAAGTTCTTCATCACTTCTTCAAATGTAGGTTTTGGTTACCTGGAAAAGTGTGCGCGAAATCAACAGAAAGTAAGACTGATTTCACCTATGATAGTGTTACCTCTGCGATCGAGTGTCTCGAAAGCCTGTGAAACATTGGATACTACTCATTTCATACTCTTACCTAAGCCTAGCTCACGACCTATTTCACACGGGACAGCCATTTGTACGAATTTGAATGAAAGCTTAAAAGTAGAATGAACAATCGTCTCTTCTGTGAGAAAAGTTATAATTCTGGATGAGGTCACGGAATCAGCAACTTGTTTAAGTGAACAAATATTTAACTAAAACTGAGTTGCTCAAAGAAGTTTTACCTGTTTCATTAGAAACACACACATACACACACACACACACACACACACACACACACACACACACACACACACACACACACACACACACATGCACACACACATGCACATACACACACACACACACACGAAATACTACTACTACTACTACTACTACTACTACTACTAATAATAATAATAGTAATAATAATAATTTCTTTTATTTGCCACCAGGGCGAACGATGAGAGGACCAATGCAAAGACAAAGTGTTGGGGTTTACATATAATGAAATTATATATATATATATAGAAAAAAGAGGAAAGTATACACGGTATACAATAAAAGACGGGAAGTATATAAAGTATACAACAGTAAAAGATAAGAAAGTGGAAAAAGGATAATAGTGATATGGTCCTCCTAATATAGGAGGATTTCTAGGGATAATCGAGGAACTCCAAGGGCAAGTGCTCTCACCAGTTCCTTTTCTCCGACACACAGATCTACACTTAGAGCGGTACCATTAATATCTGTACGTTAATAAATTTTGTTGTATCTATTGCTTGTACACCATTATTCAAATATACATATTTGCATACAAGAGTCTTACCGACCGAATGCAAAATTCAAAATGATTTTATGGAAATTGATAAATTCACTTAACGTTATTTTATTTTACAGAGAATTAAGCTCCTGCGAACCACGAATGAAACAAGATACCCTTATGCAGAAGAGACATTGATTGTGCGTGTTTTTCTACTAAATACCCTAATTGCTGGGGCTCACCCTTATTAAGCTTCCGAAATGTAGATTTTTAATACTATATGACTCAAATATAAATTAATAAAGAATTCCTCTTTATTGAAGCAAATTTCAGTTGTTCAGTCTTTTTAATTTTAAGTAAAATTTAATTAAAAAGTTCTTATATGATTTATTATCATGAGGTCATGGCTCAGTTTTTGTAGAAGAGACAGTTTCGATATAAACACATCCATTTCCTTAATAAAACATGTTTTATTAAGGTTGTTCACTGAAGTCAGTTGCACTTCTTACATCTTCATAGTTTGGCTGGAAAACATTCTGGTTTCAATGAGATGCAAGTTTGATAGAATAAAATTTACAAACATTATTATAATGAATGACGCCCAAGAAAATTCACATCTATCTATCTATCTATCTATCTATCTATCTATCTATCTATCTATCTGTCTATCTATCTATCTATCTATCTATCTATCTATCTATCTATCTATCTATCTATTTGTCTGACTGTCTGGTCGCCTGTCTGTCTCTACATCTACATATGTATGTATGTATGTATGTATGTATGTATGTATGTATGTATGTATATATATATATATATATATATATATATATATATATATATATATACATACATCTGTGTGTGTGTATTGTATTATATGTATGTACTATATATGCAGACGTGGATGAAAGGAGTAGCTGTGTAGTAAAATGTTTGCTTCTCAACCATACAGTTCCGTCCTACTACGTGGCACCTTTGGCACATTTCTTCTACTATAGCCCCGGGCCGACCCGCCGTGTATACATATGTATGTGACTATATGCGTTTATGATTGTCCCGGAACACAGCTGGACAATCGGTGTTTGGTACGCCCCCGTAACTTAGCAGTTCAGCAAAAATAAAAACGAGAGAATAAATGCTAGCCTGAAAAGAATAAAAGTACTGGAATAGATTTCTTCAATTAAAAAATGCCTCAATGCATGACAGAAACAAGTAGAAGATTATATCTATGCAGTTCGATTTGTTCGACTAAAATTCTTCTATCTTCTAGGCGGTGCCCCTGGATGGCTGCACTTTAATGATTAAAACAATTAACACACACACACACACACACACACACACACACACACACACACACACACACACACATGTAT
>NC_068981.1:114759476-114762741 GCF_001194135.2 Octopus bimaculoides | reverse complement strand
TGTGTGTGTGTGTGTGTGTGTGTGTGTGTGTGTGTGTGTGTGTGTGTGTGTGTGTGTGTAGATACAGGCGTCGTTGTGCGAATAGGCGCAGGCGTGGCTATGTCGTAAGAAGCTTGCTTCTTAACCACATGGTTCCAGGTTCAGTCCCACTACGTGGCACCTTGGGCAAATGTCTTCTATAGCAATGCTCCTGAACCGGGGTCCATATAGAATTTTGTTAAAATTCATGTGCAATAAATTGCTTATACTTCTACAATGCTTCTTTTTAAATGCAATTCTTAATAATATTTAATTATCAAAATACAGTAGGGTACTTTTATATACACTGAACGGGGTCCATAGAAAAAAAAATGATTGAGAACCACTGTTCTATAGCCCCGGGCAGATGAATGGTTTGTGAATGGATTTGGTAGACGAAACCTGAAAGAAGCCTGTCTGTATGTGTGTGTGTGTGCGTTTGTGTTTGTTTGTGTTTGTTTGTGTGTGCGCTCGCGTGTGGATCTAGTATTTTTCTTTCCCAAAACGAGCTCCGATTTATTCTTTATAAACCCAGTACTTATTCTACCGGTCTCTTTGGCTGAACCGCTATTTTACGCAGACATAAACACACCAAGATCAGTTGTCAAGCAATGGTGGAGGACAAATACAGACACACACAGACACACACACACATATGCACGCACATACACACACATATTTTACTTGTTTCAATCATTTGATTGCGGCCAAATTGGGGAACCACCTCGAAGTGTTTTTTAGTCGAGCAAATCGACCCCAGAACATTTTAATCTTTTCAAGCCTAGTACTTATTCTTAGTGGCGGGGACGTAAGCAAACCTACACAAGTAAAAGATCTGAAAATCGGATATAATAATGTAGTCTTCCAGTTTCATTGCTACGAAGGTATGATGTCGTGGAGAAAAAAAAACTGGAGGAAAGAGTTATAGAGGTTTAAAGATCGGAAAAACTCTGTATTTTTAGCCAATAGCGAGACAGAAATTTTTCTCCGGTTAGCGGAGCGGTATCAACTTTAAGGTTGTACCCTGTGAAATTTATAGTTTAGCGTCTGTGACATGACCTGTTCATTGTAGGTTTCTAAATAAACAGAAATACCTAATAAAACCAGCATGTATCATCTTACTGTTTCTTTTGTCTCTTCATTGATTGTAAGTTTTTATTATTTAAAAAAAAATTGTTATACTAATATATTTGTCTGCATTTCTTTACTTCATGCGTATTTCACTATTATGCATACTTGCCATGTATCTGTGTACATCATTAATATACACGTGCATGTAGATGTTTGTATTCATTATTTACATTTGACGGATATTTGTCCTTATTTTGTTTGTTGCTAACACAACGTTTCGGCTGATACACCCTCCAGCCTTCATCAGGTGTTTGGGAGAAATTTCGAATCTGAGTTCTCATTCCTAGGGTATTTTTCGATGTTGTTGTCGTTGTTGTTGTTGTTGATGTTATTATTATTATTATTATTATTATTATTATTATTATTATTATTATTATTATTATTATAATTATCATTCAGGTCACTGCCTGGAATAGAACTTAGAATCTTGGGGTTTGTAGTCTGCGGTCTTAACCACTAATAATAATAATAATAATAATAATAATAATAAAATCGAAAAAACCTTAGGAATGAGAACCCAGGTTCGAAATTTCCCCAAGACACCTGATGAAGGCTGGAAGGTATATCAGCGAAACGTTGTGTTAACAACAAACAAGATGAGGATAAATATCCGTCAAATGTAAATAATGTAAATAACGTTTACATGCTTGGATTTCTAAACTACAATAAGAATAAAACTGGTCAACAAAGAATTTGTCTCAAGGAAAAGAATACCTATATCTTATATGATTTTGCATACAGAATTCAAAAATAATGTCACATTATCTGTATCACCCACAGTTTCTCTGTTGCATGATATCTCTCTCAGTTACTGTTATATGGGCTAAATTTCAGTTAAGCTGTTGAAATGTGAAGCTAACGGTTTAAGAAATACGCCTAATTAAAATTTTTATGAACAGAATTAATCTAGTGAAATTATGAATTCACCCTGAGTCAATGAGTCCCCAAAATATATGAAATAAAAAATATGTAAAAATACTAACACAGAAGTACAGAAAAATACTAACACAGAAAAAAGCACAGAAAAATACTAACACACAGAAAAAAGCACAGAAAAATACTAACACACAGAAAAAGCACAGAAAAATACTAACACACAGAAGCACAGAAAATACGTAATATACTAACACACAAAAATTAAAACGAAGCACGTGGGTGAAAAGAATCGTGTGATGTGAAGAATCAAGTGTGAAAAATCAACATAGACAACAGCGGCACAGGCAATAGTGAACCACAACACAGTGATGTCATGGCAACAAGCTGCTAACGTAAAACAAAAAGATAACAAAAGAGTAGATTTTCGAGTCCTTGATCACGATGTTTCACTTGGCCACAATGGAGAATAAAGATATAAGCATATACATTGGGTGTGTGAATGATATACTCATCATAATACACACGCCAGAAAGTGTCGGGAAATTAAAGTTAGAACTAAAAACAACGTAGTACTAAAATTGAACATACAAAACGGCTTTAATAAAACTCTATTTGTAAACATGAATGTTGAGAGGGAAAACAATTGATACATCACGTCTATTTACACCAAAGACAAATATGTATATACTCAGATGTAGACAGCGAATGTACACACAGATATAAAATTTTGTAAAACAATCCTGACTAAGAAGCGCATTTACATTCCTCTCTAAAACAAAGCATTAGATAAAGAAGTTCATAGAATAAACCAAACACCAATCAACAACGGGCATTTAATCAAATAGAGCCAGACAGAGAATAATACGCCGAAATGAATACATCAAACACCAGAACCATTAAAAATTATACAAACCATACATAAAGTGTATGGGTGAATCAAATACTCATCAACTATGATGAGTATATAAAATGTGTAATACATTCAGACATTCTTTCACTCTGAAGATGAGACTACAAAGTTCTCGAATTGGTAGTTGTTTTACAAAGCAAAACAACATGATAATAAAAAAGATAAAACTAGAACATAATTATATAAAATACGAAAAAAGAAAAAAGAAAATACATTTAAAAGAGATGTTACCCGTACATACATGCAAACATACACATACACAGAAATACTTACCTACATTCACACACACACACACACACACATATATATATATATATATATATATATATA
>NC_068981.1:114755692-114757303 GCF_001194135.2 Octopus bimaculoides | reverse complement strand
GTACTCAGATACAAGATGTCTCATTAGGAATTTTATATATATATATTTTTAAAGTGTGGTAATTAAGTTTCTTAGTAACAAATATATGAAAACATCACTTCCGCTTTGCGGGTGATCAGCACCTTTACATGTACGTAATAAACTGTTAAGCAGAACAACTAGGCGATTACACTTCTTTCTGACATTTAAACTTCTTAGTGTTCACTTTAGTTTTTGTGGTACCAACGAAAAACCCAGAATGGTATGTTTAATGGTTTATTTTCCATCTGTTTATTTGTTGTTGCTGTTATTAGATGTCAAGCATATGCTCGAAAGTATTCGTTTTTCTTTTTTTTTTTTGTGTGTTTTACAGTAATTTAGGACTTCATAAAACAAAGTATCATAAGCTATTTAAAGTAGTCCTGTGATTTGCAGGAGATTTGGTTGATATTTCTAGTGTCAGGGTCGTACATGAACTTGTTTGTTTTAGTTTAAGGTGCTGATAAAGATTTTACATATGACAAATACAATAAATGTTTTCGCTGCTTATATTTTTAAACTTCTGAAGAACAGAGAAACAGACATTTTGACAAATTGACACATAGGTAAAGAAGTTAAACAGACAAATAAACAAGCAGACAGCCAGCCATCCAGCTGGATAGACAGACAGAAGGAAGATAAAGAGAGACAGAGAGAGAAGGAGGGAAATAGAGAGGAAATATAAATGATTATTTATAGTTGTCGATATACAATAACACATAGTTCGCTAGCTAGATAGAGATAGTTTGACGTACCTGCACGCACGCATACACACACACGCACGCACGCACACACACACACACACGCACACACACACACACACACACACACACACACACACACACACACTCACACAAGCCATTATATATGGACACACATACGCATGCTTCTGTAGATATGTATATGTGCATATGAGAGTGGATATATGTATGCATGTATGGATATACTTGCCTATATAGGTATCTCGATATCGAATTATATACACAGTATATATCGATATCTATAATAATCATTTATATTTCCTGTTAAGCAAGTTATTTTCCGTGTCCATCTATCTGCCTAACTGCCCATCTATCTATCTATCTATCTATCTATCTATCTATCTATCTATCTATCTATCTATCTGTCTGTCTGTCTGTCTGCCTGTCTGTCTGTCTGTCTGTCTGTCTGTCTGTCTGCCTGTCTGTCTGTGGCATGACAATATCTCTATGTTTCTGTTTCAGTTCTTCACTGGATTTATATATATGTGTGTGTGTGTGTGGATTTGGTAGACGGAAACTGAAAGAAGCCCGTCGTATATATGTATATATATGTATGTGTGTATATATGTTCGTGTGTCTGTGTTTGTCCCCCCAACATCGCTTGACAACCGATGCTGGTGTGTTTACGTCCTCATAACTTAGCGGTTCGGCAAAAGTGACCGATAAAATAAGTACTAGGCTGACAAAGATTTAGTCCTGGGGTCGATTTGCTCGACTAAAGGCGGTGCTCCAGCATGGCCGCAGTCAAATGACTGAAACAAGTAATTGAGTAAAAGAGTATATGTATGTATGTATGTATGTATATATTAATCTATGAAATTCCAACTAAGTC
>NC_068981.1:114752678-114754932 GCF_001194135.2 Octopus bimaculoides | reverse complement strand
ATATATATGTATGTATGTATGTATGTATGTATATATTAATCTATGAAATTCCAACTAAGTCTGATTTTCACGTTTTATTATTTGTAATTTTTACAATTTCACAATATTGAAACAAACCAGTACTTTCCTGCCTTACGCAGTCGTCAGGTTTATGTAGTGACGGTCGTGTTCCACACGCACACCCATGCACACACACACATACACACACACAGAGATGCAAATATTTATATAGGGATATATGTAGATATGTAGATATATGTAGATATGTATGTGTGTGTGAGTGTGTGTGTGTGTATGTGTGTGTGTATGTATGTATGCAGGTATGCGTATAAACAAAAGTGTTATCCAAGATCCTTTGTATGGCTTTGTAGAGTGATGACAAGAAAGAATGGGAAGGGTGAATGCAGCAGTTAACCTCGATGGGATTTGAACTGAGAATGCAAGTAACCAGAATAAGCCCTGCAAGTTATTTCGTCTGATTCTCTTACAGTTCTCCCAGTTCAGAGAAGATGGCTGTTGCACAGAATTTCGAGAGCGTCGGACAGATTGCCTTGCGGCATTTGTTCTGGATTTCAGTATTCTGAGTTCGAATGTCGCCGAGGTCAGCTTTGTCTTTCGTCCTTCAAGGGATGAAGTATCAGTTAACTACTGGGGTCTGTGGTATCAATTAAACCCTTCTCCTCAAAACTGTTGGCCCAGTGCTTAAATCAGAAAAAATGATAGGAGGATTTTCTACAAAACTAATCGCAGTTGTTATTGGTGCCCTAGGTACCGTCACCAATAGACTTGGCAGTTCCCTTATTGAGACTGGTATAACTAAAAATCAGCTTTATTGAGAACAGCAAGAAATGTAAGAAAACTGGTTGCGACCCAGTATCAAGAACATTGATTCCGAATGTAAAGCATTCGTATACGCCATGAATAATAATAATGATGGTTTCCAATTTTGGACCAAGGCCTGCGATTTCGGGAGGAGGGACAGAGACGATTACATTAACCATAGTTCCCAACTGGTACTTATTTTGTCGACTCTGAAAGGATGAAAGACAAAGTCGACCTCGGAGGAATTTGAACTTAGAACGTAAAAGCGGACGAAATATCGCTAAGCATTTTGTCCGGCGTGATAACGATTTTGCCAGCTCACCGTCTTCATTGTGAAAATCATATTGAAAAAAAGAAAAGTAAATATTTATCTTCTGGACCTGAAGATTGAAGTCGGAAATTGTGACACCTCAAAACAAGATTACGTATTATTATTGGGGAACTTGCAATGATATAAGGAGGAGCAAACAAGTAGGTAGACCAAATCTATGGCAACCTTAAAATAAGCGAATTACAAAAGATAATACTTCACATATTCCACATAATTTTCTCTTCATCTAAATGTAACATTAACTCCTATAGACATATATGTTTTCAATTGTATGGCACCTCACCTGTTGGATCGTCAGATGCAAAACGTTACTGTCTCTTGAGGTCTCTGGTAGAGACTTTCGTGCAACTTGTATAAATTAAAACAAAGCCAGAACATAACAATAACAATAATGATGATGATGATGATGATAATAATAATAATAATAATAATAATAATAATAATAATAATAATAATAATAATAATAATAATAATAATAATAATAAATGCTCTGACGCAGTACCAGGCAGTGGCTCTCATGGTTTCTCATCTCAACTGATTGGAAGTGTTATCATGTACATTGTTTTGTCTTGGCATAAAAGATGGGCTACAGCAAATATTCTGCTCAATACTAAAGACTTGCTTGTCACTTGTTTGACCTTAACCAGTTGAGCATGTCCCTTAGTGGCTGACGATATGTGAATCTCTGATCACAAGCAGAAGTAGTGGGGGAGCATCATATCCATGTATTGTGAGGAATTCTTTGGGGGTTGATAATTCACCTCTGGAAACATGGGTTTTTCGTTCAACATCCTTAAACAACCCTTATTCAGGGACCTTTTGAGTGGGATGGGCCACTCGACCTGAAGAAAATTCTAACTGGGCCCCACCTGCAAGGTCATGCATTTTTAATCATGATATGAGATAACCATGTCGCGCACACATTGTTGTGATGCATATGCTGGTGTACTCTTATCAGACGAGTAGTCATGATGGGTATAATGGGTTTCGTATATTTTACTCCAGTGTCACTTTGATGGCATGCACTGCTCTCTCACTCAATAATAATAATAATAATAATAATAATAATAATAATAATAATAATAATAATAATAATAATAA
>NC_068981.1:114750197-114751375 GCF_001194135.2 Octopus bimaculoides | reverse complement strand
GTTTTGCTCAACATCCTTAAACAACCCTAATTCAGGAACCATTTGAGCGGGATGGGTTACTCAACCTGAAGAAAATTCTTACTGGGTTCCACCTGCAAGGTCATGCGCTGTTTATCTTGGTATTATAAGATTACCTTGTCGGACACATGTGGTTGTGATACATGTGCCTGGTGCACCCTTATCAGATGGGTAGTCATGATGGGTATAATGGGATTTGTATATTTTACTCCAGTGTCACTTTGATGGCATGCACTGCTCCCTCACTCATAATAACCAAAATGAAGTAAATTGAGGAATTTTTTTTTTTAACCTGTGGAAGATACACGAGATGTCGAAGTATCGTTCACTTGATAACAATGGTACTCTTCTATTTTTGCTGCTGCTACTGGTAATAATAATAATAATAATAATAATAATAATAATAATAATAATAATCATAAGGGTCTAAATAACAACATGGATGTACGCTAAGAAGCTCTCCCCACAAAACAAACTAAATCCAATAACGTCGGTGCGATGGATGGAAAATTTCGCATTACAACTGTGGGAAAAGTTCTGTTAAAGCAGAGGAACTAAAAAAACCGGAAAGGTTTTTGTCATGTAAAGTGCAGTTTATTTCTTAAATGCACGATATCTCAATGCGCCATACGCGAGAAGTCGAAACCAGCACCGGGAAATCTGGAGAAACAACCCTTACACAATAAGCGACGCCGTACCAAACAAAAGCAATGCGACTTCCCACAAACGAATATAAAAAGAGCAAATTAGTCACTCAGTTTAAAACATAGCCAAACACTTCTCTTTTCTCTCCTTTATTGCATTTTCACTATGAAGAAAAAGCCAAACACCACAAGTGCATGTGTGAAAAAGGAAATTAAAATTTTGAAAAGATAGAGACATTTTCAGTCGTTTAAAATGTATAAAAGGAATATTTTTTTTATTAAAGAAATGTATAATAGGATAAAAAAAAATCACTTGTTTTCCCTTTTGCGTACCATATAACAACAGCTTGTCACAGAAGCACCTTGTTTCAAGTAAAACTAAATTTGAGGGGAATTATATCAGGTAAAGTAGAAATGAATATTTTATGTCATACATAAAAAAAAAAATTCTTACAGCGTGCAAAAACTACGAAAATATCTGGAAACAAGGTTTGGTGAGTTTTTTTTTTTTTTTTT
>NC_068981.1:114738855-114749075 GCF_001194135.2 Octopus bimaculoides | reverse complement strand
ACGATTATGCAAAAAACAAAACAAAACAAAATGACACATTACAAATTGAATATTTCTAAAAAAATCAAACATCTCCAATTTTAACTGGATAGCGGAGCAAGTCCTCCGCACGAGTGTAGGACAAACTCCAGCTAGGACAAAACCTCCTCGGACGACAAAACCTCCTCGGACGACAAAACCTCTTCGGACGACAAAACCTTCATAGTTAAAGTGTGAAAGTGGACAAAACCCCCTCGGTTATATTTTTCGGTTATTTTTCACTTTTTCCCCCTTTTATTTGTTTCAGTCATTTGTCGGTGGCCATAGTGGGGTACTGCCTTGAAGATTTTAGTTGAACGTATCAACCCCAGAATTTTCTTTCCTTTTTACTTGTTGCAGTTATTAGACTGCGACCATGCTGGGGCACCACCTTGTAGTCTTTTTAGACGACTGTATGGAATCCTAATTTTTTTAAAGTCAAGTCAAAACCATCTCAGTGATATATTTCGTTCTTTTTTTTTTGCGGTTTTTTTCCCTTTGTACTTGTTAAATCATCGGACTGCGGCAACGTTGGGGCACCGCCTTGAAGAATTTTTTGTGAAATGTATCGACCCCAGAATTTTTGTTAGGTGATTTTCAACCAGCTCATGAAGTTAAGCCTAGAAGGTCTCTCCACTTGCTAGAAATAACAAAAACAAGTAAGAAACTCCAAACCCCTGGTTTTGATGTATTTGAAGGTTACCTTTTGCTAGCATCTTTGCTTTCATTTGTTAAAAAACTGCGAGAAAATTCAGCCGACAAGATTGCACACTATGAATCAGCAGCAAAAAGTTGTATGTAAATACATCACCTCAAATTATTCTGATGTTTCCAAACGCGTTATTACAAAGAAATTTGCAGATGGAACAAGCAATGGGCGTCTTTGAAGGGGTTGAAAAATTTAGGATAGAAACTCTAAATCAAGTCTATGACTGCTTGATAATTCAGTTAAGCAAGAGGATGGAGCCATATGAGCAGATTGCGAAAAGGTTCAAGTATCTGTCAGAAGTGATGAAAAATTCAGAATTTGATGAGGATAATATCAAAATTATATCACATTACAAAGACGATATTGACCTCAGATTAATAAATGAGTGTTATCAGTTCAAAGACTATTTAGAACTTAGGAAATCGCGGAACACAGAAGATAACACATAATCAAAAATGCAAAGTTCTTCAGCTTATTTATGAGCAACAATTAATTGACGTGCTCCCTAATATTCTTTTCTACTCTAGGCGCAAGGTCCGAAATTTTGGAGGAGGGAGCCAGTCGATTAGATCAACCGTAGTACGCAACTGGTACTTAATTTATCGACCCCGAAAGCATGAAACGCAACGTCGGCGGAATTTGTGTGTTCCCTAATATTACCACTGCACTTAAGCTGTACTTGTCAATGCCTACCACAAGCTGTGAAGCAGAAAAGAATTTCTCAAAACTTTCCTTTATAAAGAATAAATTTCGGTCTACCATGACTGAAGAGCGCTTAAATTCTTAATGCATATTATCTCTAGAAAATGATATTGCAAGGAAGCTCTCATATGACAAAACTGTAATGGAATATGTTGCTATTAAAAAAAAACAGAAAAAAAGCGTATTTTGTAATTTTCATATCTATCTTAAATATAAGATTAATATTAGATTATGTCAACTGTGGTATTTGTTATGTTTTATGTCTTTATTCTATGATGCATCATGCATGTATATAATACTTCCCTTATTTTCAACTCCCATGACTCTAAAAGTATCAGGCATAGTCTGGAAAATATTTGTTCACACCAGTGACATTCAGTATCACAATCTGAAATGTAGTGCTTAAATTTGTAAATAAAATTTTGGCGATCTGCCACGGAACAACCACATCGACAACGACATCGGTGGTTACCCACCCACACCTTGTTTCTGGTGGAAAGAGGGCTCACAGTCAGACTCACTTGGGCTATCAGGGCCCCAATATTGTAGATCCGCCACTGCTCCCATGGATACGCACGGAAACATGCCTCCACCCCAAACTGCATCACATCTTGCGAGAAGATAAAAAAAAAAGACAATCGATATTTTTTAAAAAGAAATACTCAGATACATACGAATCCACAAAAGGAAAACACACAGGAAGAACACTAGCAGACAGACACAAACACAACAACGTCAACAAAACCCACCCACCCCTACTTTGTGCTGATAAGAAGCACGAATAAAAAATTTTTTTTAAATCTAATATCCTGTAACATACTACTCTCTTTTACTCTTTTACTTGTTTCAGTCATTTGACTGCGGCCATGCTGGAGCACCGCCTTTAGTCGAACAAATCAACCCCAGGACTTATTCTTTGTAAGCCTAGTACTTATTCTATCGGTCTCTTTTGCCGAACCGCTAAGTTACGGGGACGTAAACACACTAGCATCGGTTGTCAAGCGATGGTGGGTGGACAAACACAGACACACAAACACACATACATATATATATATACATATATACGACGGGCTTCTTTCAGTTTCCGTCTACCAAATCCACTCACAAGGCTTTGGTCGGCCCGAGGCTATAGTAGAAGACACTTGCCCAAAGTGTCACGCAGTGGGACTGAACCCGGAACCATGTGGTTGGTAAGCAAGCTACTTACCACACAGCCACTCCTGTGGAAAATTAGTTAAGTGGGAGCTGAAGGGTAAATCATCAACAACCGATGGTAGTTAACCCTGGAGGGCTATTTAATTGCGATAAAACCTTGTGGCATTTTCTTTTAACTTTTTATGTTCTGAGTTCAAATTTAGCCAGGGTCATCTATGTTTTCGATGCTCCTTGAATCGATAAAATAAAGTACTATTCAAATACTGGATCGATGTAGTCGACGAACATCCTCCCTTAAAACTGCTGGACTAGCTTTAATTTACAACTTATAAAGTAAAATAAACATGAAAATATTGAAAAGAGAGGAGATAAAACAAAGTTGACCTCGGCAGGATTTAAACTCGGAAAAGTAAAGAGATGGAGCAAGTACGGCAAGGCATTTTGTCTGACGTTCAAACGACTCAGTAAAAGATAATTAAAATAATTTTTACTGTGAGGAAATTTATGAAAGGGAAGGCGGGAGTGTGAAAGAGAGAAAAGGGGAGAAAAAGAGAGAAGGGATAAAGAAAGATAATTAGAGAGAATAGAGGAAGAAAATGTAATTCCAAACACGAAAGTAAGTTTAGGAAAGTTTGTCAGAATATATAGTGGTAGATTAGATAGATTCAGGTTATCTGCACAGTAGCAGGCTAAAATTAATGACTGTTGGTTCTATATTTAGTACAAAATTTAAAAGATAGGTTTAGCTCTCGATACACTGACTTCCTGAGTTGATAATGATAAGAATTTTTTATGAATATCCACTATAAATGCAACTGTAAAAGCAGAAGATGGTATGTGTGTGCTAAATATGTTAATGCGATTTACATTTTTTTTATTTATTGAATGATGGCTATATGCATTATAATTTCTTTATATAGTTTTAATGCTTTTCTTGCTCGGATTGAATTTAAAATTATCTAAAATGTTTTCTCTTTTTTCTATATATTTATTTGTACGAATTACAATTTTCAGTGGAATATGCAGGGAATAGAATTTTAATTTTTATTAATGATCATATTTGAGTTGATATTTCGAATGTTTTCAACTGAAATATTAATTTCAGTTGAAAACATTCGAAATATCAACCCTTCAGTTTTTATTATTTAAGCATACAGTCGGTGTTCCTTTAAAATTAAATTATGGAACAAAGTGTAAGTCAAGTATTGATAGATATTGATTTACGATACCAAAATGGGATCATAAAACGAAAAGTTACAAAGTAAGTCTACTTTATAATGTACTTAAATGACCTACATACTAAAATTACTAAAATATTGCCGGCTTCTTTTTACTAAATTTTATGTCTTCAAGCATCTTACTGAGATCTTTTTTGGATATCATAGCTTCGTTCTCAATATCATTTTCATGCAGAAAGTGGCGAGCTGGCAGAATCGTTAGCATGCCGGGAATAATGTTTAGCGGCATTTCGGCCGTTCTAACATTCTGAGTTCAAATTCTGCCGAGGTTGACTGTGCCTTTCATTCCTTTCGGGATCGATAAAATAAGTACTAGGTGAGTCCTCGGGTCGATGTAGTCGACTTACCTCTTCATCGAAATTACTGGCCTTGTGCCAAATTTTATTATTATAATGGGCGTATGCTTTCAAAATGACACTGGACTACAAATACACAAAGTCCAATATACCATCATGACTACACGTCTGATAAGGGTACACCAGACACGTGCATCACAACCATGTGTACGCGACATAGTGTTCTCATATCAAGATAAACAATGCATGACCTTGCAGGTGGGGCCCAGTTAGAATTTTTTTCAGATCGAGTAGCCTATCCTGCTCAAAAGGTCATTGAATAAGAATGATGTTGAACGAAACACCCATGTTTCCAGAAGTGAATTATTCAAACACCAAAGAATTCCTCTCAACACATGGCTATGATGCTCCCCCACTACTTCTGCTCATGATCAGAGATGCACATATCGTCAGCGCCTAAGAGACATACTCAACTGGTTATGATCAAACAAATTACAAACAAATCTGTGTTATTGAGCGGAATATTTGCTGTAGCACATCTTTTATACCAGGGCAAAATATGTACGTGATAAAACTTTCACTCAGTTAAGGTCATAAGCCATGAGAAGCACTGTTTGGTATCGCATCAGGGTTATCATCATCATCATCATCATCATCATCATCATCATCATCATCATCATCTTCATCATCAACGCTATAATCATAATCATGTTCTGTTGTTTCTCGGAATGGATGTTCTCCTCGGTTTAATTATGTGTCCTACCGTGGTCCGGGATGAAGAGCATTTTCTACCTTCTATATAAAAGTTTATTCTGCTCTTCGTATCTATTCTTACTTTGTATTCAGGATTTTCTTTTTGAATCCCGAAACATGTTTCTTTACACCGCACCTACTTCCAGATTAGGATCAAGTTTTTCAGGGTTTATTCTCAATTATTTCGTCAAAGATTTTGCTAATAATCAGTAATTTTAAATCATTAGAATATTCTACTTTCATTTTTTTTTTATCACTCAGGTCTCTAATGGGCATTTCATGTTGTTTAAACATGTTGTATTGTTTCTTCTTATGGAAGACTCATTGACAGCTGATATGTTGTGTTCTGTTATTCTTTCCGTTTATATACGAGAATCCAGCAACAACTCCACTTCATTATTTGCGACAGCCTGCATTTTTATTTCGACAAAATGGCTGTAATGTTTTTCTATTCATGCAAACGCTAATTTATTGCAAAAACTTGTTGTGAATTTTTGCAACAATCTTATCATGCCTATACTTTTTGTTTTCCTTCTCAGTTGAGGATATTCGATAAAATGCAAGCTAAAGTCTCGCGTCTTTTCCAAAATCGGTAGGAGATAAAAGGCCTTCTCTTAGACATTAGTTTGTTTTACGTAAAAAGTTATTTTTTACGTAAAATATGTTTATATGTTTACAGTCCATTCAGTTTGGTTTTCCGTACTAGAGGAAAAGAAAGAAGTACTAACAAGAAATGGAAATATGCTAAAACATTTTTGTAAAAATTACACTACATGGAAACTAATTTAAAAAACGATAAACAGAACTTTATTAACAAATGATAACCGTTAAAAATTACATTGAAGCAAATAAACTCTCAAGCACGGATATTCGTTATTTGCATCCCTAAATCTAAATTTGT
Organism: Octopus bimaculoides; assembly: GCF_001194135.2. Taxonomy (NCBI): domain Eukaryota; kingdom Metazoa; phylum Mollusca; class Cephalopoda; order Octopoda; family Octopodidae; genus Octopus; species Octopus bimaculoides. The sequence continues at coordinate 114,743,303 of NC_068981.1, read as the reverse complement.
TCGACGTTAACAAAAGTACTTACAACAACGCAAACTTTATATCATATTAACAACAATACCTTTGCTAGAATTATAAGGCAAAATGGAGTAGTTACATATGGGTCTAATACACGTGGTTTCCCTAGTGATGAGAGCTCTTACAATGGAGATAATCATTTCTACATAATATGAAGTAAGAATAGGAATTTGAATTTGAAATTAAGATGCATTGAATTATTATTGTATTAGTATTGTTTTTGCCTACTTATTACGAAGTTTTTACAATTTTTAATCAGTGGTAATCACTATTTCATTCTTTTTAGAAATCGTCAGTATGGCATAATCTGTGACTTATTAATCAATCATTTTAAGGAATGAGGCATTTTATTTAAGGTGGAAATATTTACTGTTCGGAAAAAATTCATGGAATATACTTTTTTCTTTTCTTCATAGAACGTTAGTAGTTCACAAATCGAGAGAAAAGAGAGAACGCACTTAGTATTTACATACAGAGTAATAGCTTATTTCCAGGGGAATTCTATCTAGTGAAAATGGCTTATAGTACCCAAAAGAGAAAGTGCTATATCACTGATTCGCAATGATTGATGGAACTATATCTTTGAAAAGAGCAGTTCAATAAATCTTGTAATGATGTATAACACAGTGTAAGCTTCATTAAATAGAGTAGAAAAGGTGGAACTGTATAATGGTCTTAAAAACTAATGACAATGAGAGAAAATTGGAGGAATGATGCATCATTCATTCGCCCATAAGCTTCCGCTGCGATACATGAAAGGGCTTATCACAAGAGTCACAACAAGAAATATTGACAGCGATGTTTGACTTTTCGCTTGTCATCACATTTACGACAGAGTCCCACAACCATAGCCTGGAAAACACAGTGCTACAGAAGCAGTAATGCTAGAAGGGATCGGCCACACCAGAATAACGAATTAAAGATGAATCCAAGGAACGCCTTTCCGCAGAAACAATATAAGCAACATTGGCACATGCATACACAGTCCTCTTCACCGACACCTTCCTTTGAAGGGAGTCAAGAAAAGATATGGTAGCAAAAAAGTTGACGTCAATAAAAATCATGGAGAGCAGTAATTCACACCAGCAACAACAACTAAACCAATAACCACCACCACCGCCAGGAAAAAATAACAAACAGGAAAAAATAACGAATAAAAAAGTAAACAAAGAAAATAAAAGGGAAGAAGGGAAAGAAAATTCTCAGCGACAGTTCTCTTCTCAATACGTGTGACGTACCAGTTGAGACAATCTTTTGCACTTCCTGCATGGATGGTAAGCCAGAGATCATTCTTAAATAATTTTCAGTTCCTTTTTTGATCATTCCAAGTGTTCCTATAATCACTGATATTGTAACCGTCTTGAGATGCCACAAATTTTCGATTTCGATTATGCTCATGTCAATCAATAAACAGACTTTATTGTTTTGGTCTTTTACAACATCTTTGCTTACTGTTCCAAACTCACCAGTTATTATAGACACGACCATTACTGCTCGCATGCTTCAAATTCTTTTTATTTCGAATTTTAAGGGATCGTATTATTTTGTTTTTCTTCATCTTTTTTTGTTACGATTCTGCGTTATTTGCTTTGCTGGTCCGGTCTGTACATACTGGAAAGTCCCAAAGAATCGTTACATCTTCTCCCTCAGTTACAAGCACCACAAATGGTGCTCGTACCATTTGTCAGCAGTTTTGATTTTATAATGCCGACACAATGTATTCAATGTAGATATTGGCCAACTCTGTCATGTCTTGATTTGTACTCTACAGGTGCTAGAATCTTTCACCCAAAGATTAGGTGGTCTACTGTTTCACTCTCATCGTTGCAAATCTGTGGTATTGAGCAGAATATTTGCTGAAGTCAATCTTTTATACCAAGACAAAACAATGTGCATGATAACACTTCCAATCAGTTAAGATGAGAAGCCATGAGAGCCACTGCCTGGTACTGCATCAGGGCATTGGTACTTCATTAGGGCATTGGTCCGACATCAGGACATTTATAGTACTGAATCAAAGCATTTATACTGCATCAGAGTATTGGTACTGCATCAAGGCATTTATACTGCATCAGGGCGTTTATTATTATTATTATTATTATTATTTTGGTTTGACTCAGGTTCGGCCTTATTCTTGGTAGGAATTGTGTGGGTTGCAGGTTACTACCTGAAACCTTAGGTATCCACAAGTTTTCAGCAGTCTTTCAAATGCTTAGAACCCTCCGGATAATCCTTGCTGTTCCTAAGAGACAAACTTTCTGTAGAAGCTCTACCAGGTATTCTATTTCAATCTCCTTTAGCCATTTGTCTATATCTTTGCTTACTACCCCCAACGCACCAATTATTATAGGCGCAATCATTAATGCTCGCATGCTCCAAATTCTTTCTATTTCAAATTTTAAGGGATTGTATTATTTTTCATTATTTACATTATTTACATTCAACGGATATTTGTCCTCATCATGTTTGTTGTTAACACAACGTTCCACCTGATATACCCTCCAGCCTTCTTCAGGTGTCTTGGGGAAATTTCGAACCTGGGTTCTCATTCCTAAGGTATCTTTCGATGTTATTATTATTATTAGCTTTATGTGAATCGACTGGTGTCATTATATTCAAGCCATCCTCTATCCACTTCGGAATTCAGCGCCATACCAAACTACTGCGACTGCACGCGAGTTTGTTGTCGAAATTATGTTTCTGGCATTCAGCTTTGAAACCAAATATTTCTCTTACTTGCCGAAGGTACTCATTCTTTGTTTTTTCTTTCATTTTTTTGTGCTTAGTTCCATCTGCCTCAAGTATTCTCAAGTACTTCTATCTGGGCATATCCGCAGGTATTTATTCAAATTCATTTGCCTTCATCTTTTCACCACTTGGCATACATATGCCTTCTATCCTGACAAGCTTTCTTCGTCTCATCACCGTCGTAGCACATTTTGAGAGTCCAAACTCCATCGTAATATCATTCGAGAAAATCCGCACAGACTGGACTAGACTGTCCAGTTCTGCCTCACGTTTTGCGAATAACTTCAAGTCATATTATTATTATTATACGCTTGGCTTTTGCCTTGTATTTGTACAGGTTGACTACAAGTCTCACCCAGAGATCTCAAGAGACAAGTTAGAAGTTCAGTTTAGTGTTATGACTAGGGTGCCATATTTTGGGTTTTGCACAGACTATTATTCTAGAGGATGTCTGTCAAAACAAGTAAATTAAAAGTTTGTTTTAAAAGTAATTTGATTATAAGATGATAATCTGATGTTAAGATGACAGTAAACGGTGTTTGCTGTTAGGTACATTTAAAAGTATTTTCACACTGTTTTTAGATAAGAATGTTTTTGGGATTACATAGACAATATTTTTCCATGAGCGCTATTTAAAAAAATTTTCCTTTCATTTTTGGATTTCCTGGTATCTGAGATACGTAGCAATCAGCACCTTTTGCTATCATTCCTCGGGTACCTTTGACAACAGGCATTGTTTTAGCCTTGAGGTTCCATATTTTGCCAAATTTTATTTCAAGATCTTTATACTTGCTCAGTTTTTGGTAGGTCTTGACAGATACATTTATGTCGATTTGGACAGTCATATCGATGAGGAGGCCTGAATTTTGTCTGGGATCCTTCCACATAATGTCTGGCCTACTTGCATCTATCTGTCAGTTTGAATTGCAAAGTTCCAAAGGAATGAAGTGTGGTCATTTTCAAGCACTGGAGGTAGTTTGTGTTCCTTCTAATTTTTATCATGGGACAAGTCCAAGTCTTTGCAAATTACCCAGTGAATATACTGTGCTATTCTATCATGCCTGTTGAGATACTCAAGAAGATAAAAACAACACAAAGACATAAAGACAACATGATCGATGGTTTCATTTTGTTGTTTACACGACATACATACACGTTGGCTACTGCCGTTCTTTAAGATGTTGGTCTGGTAGCTTCTTGTAGGTAGGCATTGATCTTGGGCTGCTATAACTCTTCTGTCTCTGATTTTAAGCCAGAAGACACTAGCCATTGATGGGTAAGTATTTTGTCACCATCAGCATTATTAGCTCTCTTTGGGTATTTGCCACTGAGAGGTTTTCCTTGCCATTTATCAGTAAGAATATCTAAACCAGTAGTTTTAGCAAGGGTTTTCATACGCTTTATCTGTACTTCTTTATTATTATTATTATTATTATTGTTCAGTAGTTTTATTTTTATAACGTGCTTTCACTTGACTACCGAGCGCAGCTCTGTGCGCCTTGGGTATGTGCTGTGGTTTGCTGTGGTGCTCTTATGTTTACTGTATTGAAAGTGTTTTGCGTAGAATGTGTGCAGTACCCAGTAGTGCAATTTTCTGTATGTTATATATATTTGTAAGTCCTGGTGTTTTTGTTATGTATTTGTCTGAATATTTTTTTATTATACCTAAGGCACCTACTATGAT
>NC_068981.1:114737891-114738565 GCF_001194135.2 Octopus bimaculoides | reverse complement strand
TGAAAGTGTTTATTATTATTATTATTATTATTATTATTATTATTATTATTATTATTATTATTATTATTATTATTATTATTATTATTATTATTAAGGTGGCAGATCTAACTAGCACAAATTTATCCTTCAATATAGGAGGATCTATTATATCTCCATTAATGATTATTGAATTTATTAATGATTATTGAATTTAACTTCAATTACAAAATATTTTTTTTTCACTGGTCTCAATAAATTTGATACAGCTTGATTTTACATTTAGAAACAGAAGTAGATAACTTCATGAAAGCTATCCCGGTTAACAGCTCTACTATGTGGAACGAGCATCTGTCTCTCTAGTTAAGTTGCTTGTGGTATTGGGAACGGCATAAAAGCCATAAACTCACATTCGCCACTTAAAAGTACAAATCTTTTTGACTTTATCAAAAGAAACTATTACTATAGCATAAAGGGTGTAAAAACTCATTTCCCTTTGCTCAAGTCACTACGGCAAGTATTGAACATTAGAATAGATTTCTTGACGATTTAACAGTCTAAGATATCATTTTGATTTTCCATATAAATTTCGCTTTTCTACGACTTGTAATTTATATTGGGAAAATATTCAATTATTCAATTCTCCCTAAAGTATTCAATTCTTCTTAAATTTCTGCTTCATATATATATATATATAT
>NC_068981.1:114735708-114737881 GCF_001194135.2 Octopus bimaculoides | reverse complement strand
TATACTATATATATATATATATATATATATATATACATATGTATATAGCGAGAATTTTTTTTGTTTTATCAATGAAAGGAAATAGACACCTGTTTATCATAGGATCAACTGGCATACAAATGCCTGAAACAAAACCAAGGGTCGAATTTAATGCTGACGCTATTCTAGATGATTAAAAATTTTGTTTGCGGTTGAATACTGGAACGTCTTTTTTCAAGCTAACAGGGCAAGATAAATAATAAAAGAAAGAGATACAGAGAGTATATTTATGGATGTCTGTTTGTGGGCATCAGGTAGAGAGCAAAACGGAGAAAAAGTGAAAACATGAAAACATCAATATCTAAAATTAAGAAGTAACTTTTAACAGTGGTCTCTCTCTCTCTCTCTCTCTCTCTCTCTCTCTCTCTCTCTCTCTCGTTCTCTCAACCCAAGTGACTTTCTTCATGTGTATATATGTATATGTCTATGAATATGTGAGTATACATAGACATCCCTTATCTCAGCCAAATAACTTGAATTACATATATAACATATTTGCATGGCAATAAGTAAGCTTTCATTTGCTGATAAATTATAAGAAAATGCGACCATACTTATCTATCTTGGGTAGCAAAAATGGCTGCTATCTAAGGTAGAATGTTTTTTCAACACTGATAAGCTATTTTTACATATGGAACGGCACTTTGTGCGGTTGAAATATGCATGTCGTTATCTAATGCCATCGTTTCAATTTCAATTTCGTTTCAATTGATTTCGTACGCGCCCATAACTCCTTAGATTCAAATTTGTGGGGAGTTGAGATTTCCACTATTTTCTGATGTCATTAGCAACGTAAGAAAAATTACAATCAGGTGGTGAACTCGGCTTACTCATCTTCGTTTAAATTAATAACACTTACCACACCTTCATTCGAACATTAAATGATTTAAATGAATTTTAAGCTGCGTTGCCTTCAAATTTGTCAGAATATGCATGTACAAATGTATGTGTGTGTATATTTACATACATACATACATACATACATACATACATACATACATACATACATACATACATACATAAATACATACATGTATGGTCTGGCTTAGTCAAAATGTTTTTTTTTTTTGTATTCTTCTTGGAGAGTTTAAATGTAGATACAAAAATATGTCCTTCTGTTGAAATGAAATTTCAGTAAATTTCTATATCTTTGTGCAGCTGAGGATCGCTCTGCGTTTTACATTTGATGTAATGCTCACATTGCTTAAATAGATGGAGTCACATGAAACGATCGTACTGCATTAACTTTGGATATCCTTGTTGCTTATTTTGATTTTAATCACGTTATTTTGGAATTGTATGGATAACACCATACTTAATTCTGGTGCCTAAACTTAAGTACGATATTCACCTTGAATCTAAATTATATATATATCAAACATAAATTGAAAACAGAACACAAAGGATATCGGGGTACACGTGTTTCAAGCTTTATAAACAATATGTCATTACATCAGTATAGGTATATTGTTGATATAAAAGATGGTTTAAAGCTATCTTCAGCCGCAAACATTGATAGACCAAAGATTACATCACAAAAGAAAATGAAAAAGTACACTTAGTATTACCTATTGGTTTATCACATCCCTTTAAAAAGGTATATCTGTATAAAGGTTCGTTGGATTTCAAAGATCTGCCCATACTGTACCACAATTCAGCATAGAGTGAATGTTAAATAGATTGGATTGAGTTTATATTTAACTGGCGTGTATAAGATAGAAAGAGAAGATCAAAGGTAAAAAATAAAGTAAAAAATAAAAAATAAAAGTAATAGAAGTCAAACCGAGAGTAATAAAAGTAAAAATAAGGATAATAAAGTTAGATACATATATAAATAAGATTTAGCAAAATTGGAATAAAGTAACAAAAGAAGTAAAAACATGAAGTAGAATAAGAGATAAAGAGATAAAACACTATAGAGTTGAGAACAGGACGTTGTCTTGGATGAGATTGTAGTGGTCATAAATAATTTCTTAGCTAGACCACTCGTTGAAATATAGATTAAGGTTGTAATTTGATATCATTGTGATGAGTGGTCAGTTTACCCAAACACACCACTAAAAATTCCTAGCTTTATAAGCTTATCTATTACATGGGTACATACACTTACTTAGAAGTCATAGTATATGTATAT
>NC_068981.1:114726936-114735022 GCF_001194135.2 Octopus bimaculoides | reverse complement strand
TGAGTAAATGTAAGGATAAGCAAGATAAAGGGGTTGAAAAAAGGTGTTACACTTTTGTTCAACCCCTTTTATTCTTCATATCATTTCTATTCTGTGTAAGTCAGACCTGCTTGTATGTAAGCATATATACATCTTTTGCATTTAATGTATTAAATATTCTTTGTATATCGACCTGCCTAACTTACTTATCCTTACAGTTACTCCTCTACTCGCTCAAGTTTAAACCTTTTGAGCACTACTAAGTGTATTCTATACGGAGAGTATCTCATTCTCATCTATGAACTATTGTTGACCTTAGAGATGCTTTGAACTGAATATATCTAAGTCGATGTCTTTAAAACATAAGTTGTGGGGAAGGAGACGGCAGAGAATTCAGGATTTCTTGAAGAAGGATGTGGAGGAGTGGTCGATAATAGCAGATTCAACCTTGAATATACTAATTGTTGTTGTATTTCGTCGTTGATGAACAATTTCTCCTTTCAGATGTACGTGTGTTCATAACACCCTCGGTTCATTAGAATAAGGGCACTTTGGGGCACCTGGTGTTTCGACATCCTTGTGTCTCTTCAGTCAAAGCCAACCTAGACTAATAGACGTAACAAATGTTCAAGGCTCTTGTTTATAACTTTAGCAATCATTCACGTTTGAATCTGCCCGAAACATATTAAGAATGAATATGCAAAGCACTGTTTAATTCTCACTGTTCACTGTGCACTTGTTTTATTATTATTAGTGTAAAAATATCAGCATGTATCAGTAAATGATTTATTTACTGAAGTTATAAACAAGAGCCACAAACTCTTGTTAGATTCTTTAACCCGAAGTAGCTTTGGCAGAGGAGATTCACTGGATCTCTTTACGCTAATGAATGTGTTATGGACACATATTCATCTCAAAGGAGATGTTCTACAGTGACGGGGCGAACGTAGATAACCGACGCGAAGGTATATAGAACCCACGCCAAAAAGTTGTACTTTATTTTTCTAAAATATCATGAAAAAATATTTGTAAAATTTTATATAATTATGAATTTAAACCTTGTTATTAAAACAAATGGTTGATAACTATATATTCTTTCACCTCTGCCACTATCTGGCATATACAGGTGCTTACACTTATCAAGTATTACCTCTAAACTTACAGTACCTACGTGATATATATAGAGACACTGCTTTTGGTATGCACTGGAATAAAATTATATCCTATATTTTGGAATTTGACTTCATTAAATCCTTGAATTTCTAACTTCATGCTACATCTTCCCCATGTTCCTTATTTATTCACTTCTGCAAGTCCTCTTACAAAGATTCTGCTTTATGTTTTAACAACAAGTCTTAACTTAAAAGAATAGAAGTCTCAATGTCTTACTGAAAACATCAATACACACGTTTTGATCGCTATCTTACTAAATTTTGTTGGCCAACCTTTTATTGCATTATTAGTTAGAGCTCTCTATATCAGTGTTTGTTTGTTTTTTCTTTTTCTCCATCTACATTTCAACATTTCAGTTAGGTACTGTTTTGGATGTGCTCGTTTTCTGCCGCGCGTAGGGTGTTCACATACATACATTCCGTTTAGGTAATCTGCATAATCCTGAAATCGTTGACATCATTATCCTTTTCATTATCCAGCCGATCCCACAATATTTAAAAAGAATTAATGTGTCAGTGGGATAAAAACAGACAACTGCATTGTCTTCTTCGTTAAATTAGATGAGGAATTCAACCTCTAACATAACTGATGATAGAAGACCTTCTATATTTGGAATTTGAAATGTTCTTGCTGTTCCTTTGGGATTTTGTAAAATGGCAAAGCAATTATCTTCTCATTTATGCTGCATGGAGACGTATACAAGCTTTCGAAGATGATAAAACATTTCTGAGACTACTTGACAGGTTGCGTAAATATACCAGATACATGACGAAAGAGGTAACGGAAATTGTTGTTAATAGTAAATATAATGAAACTGTTTTTGGTGTCTTGTGTTAATGTTTTGTAAAGGAAAGCGAGGACTTGATACTATTATGGGTATGAAAACTTTTGCCACAACCGTTTTGGGGCTGTTTATTTCGCATCGTTGATCCGACGCTGTCTTATTTAGTATGAGACGTCTTAATCTTTTGTCTTTCTTTCTTTCTTTCTTTCTTCCCCCTCTCTCTCTTTTCCTCTTTTTTTTCTCTATATGTACATTTCTGCGCAAGTGTGTGTGCTTACCTCCGACTCCACATTGTACTGTCGTCATAGCAAGCTGAATGTCCAGCCAACTATGCCAATTTGTCTCATTCTGTACTATTTTCTCATAAAATGAAACTACAAATCTGTCATGTTTTGGGAGATTACTCTGCCACATTAAAATCTGACTCCCATTTATCAAACGCCGAAGTGATTGGGGTTCGAGTAATGCTGATATTGCTGAGTCATGTATATATTCAGAAGGTCCTCTCATATGAGTGTAACAGGTTGTGTCGCTGTCAGTTCAACAACTTCGAATTTGAACTTTAATATAAGGCTAAAGTACTGCAGCTTCTTAATATTCCTTGATTATTTCCAGTTCACAGTCTTACTGAAGCTACTCAACCAGTACATATTTTCCTTTCATAGTATTTTCAGTAAAATTTATTCTTACTTCTATCTACTGTGTTATCGTAAAGTAGCTGATCTTTGTTTCATTGTAAGATTATAAATTTGGATTGTGTTGTGAATAGGAAAAAATATTTACTTATGAAATATTACAATAAATGCCAAGAATTCAAACCCTCAGCGCTTTCTATTTATTAACTTTAGCTTTTATTTTAAGTTTTTTGGATTACACTACTGACAATTGTTTCAAATATGTAGTTATGTTGCTTAGTTGACCGTGACTTAGTTATACTATCGTCTAATTGGCCGTCGGGCAGTCAAGCTATCTTTTAGTTAGCTGTTCCGCAGTTGTTTGGTTTCAGTTGAACCTAATTCTCACTCGGCTGTCACCCAAATTTCTATCACTGAATCGGGAAACTTGAACTTGATAAAAACAAGCACATACACACGCGCGCGCATCATTATGTATATTTCTCTGAGTTACTATGCATATCTCTCTTAGCTAATCAACTTTCAACTAATTATATTGAACGTTGTCTATCTAGGTAAATCATTTACGAAAATGTTGTCAATCGATCAAATTACACAACGTATAAAAAAAAAATAATACAATAAAAGAAAGGGAAAATTGAAATTGCGATGCTATTTTAACGTGACAAATCTGGTGTGTAGAGAATAGTCACACACAAACTAGTGACACATTGTATTTTGTAGTTTCCTTTCTAACAAGGTTTCAATGCGATGAATTTTAAAGGATATAAAGGATCGGTTTACTGTGGAAATGAGATAAAAGAAAACAAGTGGAATAATAATCTGCTTAATTAGAACTGTTCTGGGTTAAACAACAGTAACCAGTTCACACTACATGACTCAAGAGTCAGAGGAAAACTATGCGAGTTAATTACCCATTAACACTGGTGTTTCAATGTTAACATTGGTGCCATAATTTCTTGTTTTCGCATCTATCACATTAAACTGTTTCACTAATTGCAGGAATGTTAGAATTAGTCAAGCACGAATTAAAAGCTTCAGAGTATTTTTTTAGTTGTGTGTGTGTGTGTGTGTGTGTGTGTGTGTGTGTGTGTGTGTGTGTGTGTTATTTCTGTATATCTTCATGTTTTTTTTTCTTTTGTGGGCGAATTAATGTGCCAGTAATTTTGAAGTTATAGCATCCGCGCCTTCCGTATGCTAACAAGATAAAGAAAGGTTATTTTGTTGTCAATAAAAGAAATGGCTAACGTTTTGTTCAAAAGGTTTCTTTGGATGAAACGTTGAATATTTTATCCTAACGGCAACCTAATGTGTCTACGTTTCGATGTAGTTACTTGATTTGCTAGACATAGCAACCAAATCTTCTTCAATACACGCCAGCAATCTAAAAAAGAAAAAGTGAATCATACAATGAGTACTGTAGTATTTCATACATTATGTTTGAAAAATGAAATACGGGATGATCTTCACTGATTTATAAACCTGCTCGATTAGGTCTACACTAGTACAACGTAGTTTATTCGAATTTTAATAATTAATTAACCAAATCAGGTAATTATTTTATTGGGTTATGTAAAATATTCCAATCAAATTATATCTATTTCTTAATGTATTTGGTGTTTCAGGAAAATGAAGAGATTGGCACCAAGGAAGCCATGTACATCATTGGTGAAAAGCATGGTTTTTCCAAAGAAAGAACACGAGGTGAGTTATTAACAGAGAAAGGGAGACATTGATATTCTGTCAAATATCCTGCCGAGACAAAATTATGAAAAAAATACCCCCTTAAATATTGTACCAATGGCTTGTAGCTCTAACTCGCCTTGGGTTGAGTATCAATTTTATCAATCTAGTCTTGGGAAACATTCAAAAATTATGGGTGCACTCCTTTTTCTCTTGATGAAAAAAGTGGGATTTTTTTAAAAAGAAAGCAGTGGAAAAGTGCAATAAAGTTTATGTCTTTTTGGAAGAAGTTTAGCATAAAGAATGCATTGAAAAATATTAATGATACAAGGTGTGAGATTACAATGACATATGAAAGCTGTAAGAAAAATATAATATGTTACCGCGTAAATAAGAGCAGCAACGAATATATGGTACGGATAATGGACAAGATGGAACAGACTAAACTAAGACGCAAACGAAATAATTCTCCGGCGAAGATCTCGATGCTACATTTAGGATCTTTAAGAATCAAAGCAGATAATAATGATTGCAGACCCGAATGTAGATAGGACAATGTAAGTCAAAAGAGAATTAAAATTGCAGTTTGACTGTGCAATGAAGGTAGACAAACCAAGACAATCATTCTTTTTACAATATCAAGAGAACAAAAAAAAATTTTTGCACATACCAGTCAAAATGTGACAAATCGATGTCAACTGAAAAAAGGAAAGAATTTTACTTCCTTTACAGAAAATTTTGATTGCATCAATTACAGAAGGAGACCCAAATCACTGAGCATGATAGAGTGTCTACATAGATGCCCGCATTTTCAGTGCTTCGAAATCCAACATCGCAACTGAGCATTGCCCATAAGCAAGGTGTTGACCCTTCGCATGTTTCGTCACTCAGTTCACACAGGCTACTTGCAGAAGCATTCTATAGTAAATAATTTAGCTTGAAGTACTGAGTTTAATGAGGTTCGAAAATACTAGCTGTAACGCCATTGCAATCATGTCCTACATATTCACCTCTAAAAACCTTGTAAATTATTTACACTCCATGTCTTCTGCTTTAGGTGATGTTGCTAGAGGGTACTAACCATATACTTTTCCAGTGCTATTGTCTTACGTAATGCGCATTATCCACCCATCCTTATCATTAGGGCCGAAAGATGGCAAGTACCAGAGAATAAGCTGTATAGCCTTTGAGATGAGTGACTCATATAGATGTATAGCTAAGAAGTTCTATATTTTCGTTGGTTCGAAAAGAGACTAACTTCTGTGGATAGTTCATTTACAGAATCACAAGGATTGTTTTATTTGGGTCAAAGGATTAGTGGGAATGTTTTACAAAAGTTAGAGAGCGCAACTCGTCTTCAAGATTTCTAAATAAATAAATAAAGCTCAAACATGTAAAAAAGTATAAAATCTTGTGCTTCTACTCAAAATATTTAGTAATTATAGGATCACATATTTACATTTATATGAAAAGACAAGCAATAGCTTTTTACCTTATATATATATACACGCACACGCATGTATATATATGTGTGTGTGTGTGTGTGTGTGTATACTTACTTATACACACACTGACACCACACACGCACATATATGTATATTATATGTATGTTACACCAAGTGTAAAACATTAAAAGAAAATGCAGCTTTAGACAGGAAAAGGATGGATATGTAATCATCATAGCAGGCTGAGTTATGAACATAGGCAATGACCAACGTTTATTAACATAAGTGGGCTCAGGTTACAAAACAGTCTTGCCGTTTTGTCTTTTGAGCAAAAACAAAAGGCGCTTTTGTAGCCTATTCGTACAAGGTTAGAATTTCAACTAGTTTGTTTAAGATAAGAGATAATAATTTGCTAAAAATATGTGTGCACTTACATAAATGATTAACCACCCCCACACTAAATTTATAAGTTTCGATAGGGATAATGGCAGTAAATATAGAGTGTCAGAGTTGAAGTCCAACCAGCGCCGTATTTGCTTTTTTATCCCTGTAGAGACGATAAAATAAGCACCATTTATATAATCGTGTCAATGTAATCAAATATACATTACCACAAAATTTATAACCCTGCGTTAATATAAGAAATCAATGAAATCAATATTTAATTACGCCCCTTTGTGTTTTGAGTAAAATCTTGCTAAGGTAGACTTAGCTTTTCGTTCCTTTCTGAACTGTGTTTGATAAAATAAGTAACAATACTTAAAATAGTAAATCAAGACGTTTAGAACATAAATCAAGACGTTTAGAACAGAGTGGTGACATGTAGCAGAGATGACCCGGAAGTTGTTCCTCTTCGATATCTATCGCAAACAGCAGTAGCTTTCTTCAACCGAATACACGTCGTTGATTGGTTGAAATTACCCAAATACGACAAATTTAACACGAAATAACTTTTAAAATACCAAATTTTGTCAAAAATATTCCAAGTAAACTGTGTTCTGCTTGAGACATTCCACTAGTATACGAAGTTTCAAACTATTTAGCTTTAAAAATTAGTAAAAAAATCTGTGAGCCAAACTGAACTTTTCATCACTTTTCAGCCACTTTCCCCACTTCTTTCTCTCTCTCCTCTAAACTATAACAAATGTAACTGAAAGATGTAACTAAGTCACTACAAACCCACTCGTTGTTGATTTGGAATCATACCTATTGTCTTGATAAAAATTCCATTTTGAACACAACATAGCTTCATTACACAAATATTATTGTAATTGTCATGTCCGGTTCCATCCACATGAACGCTTGTGTATTTTCTGTGGTCGAATAATTTTACCGATAAACATGGGAAAGAAAATAAAAAAAAGTAATCACCGACCAAAGTTACTTTCCGACTCTATAATAGATCCTAGGTCAATGTTCTGATATCCCATATGATAAATAGGTGTTCACTCATGTAACTATTATTTCTCGTGCAAATAGATTCACAGACATTAATTTCTGACAATTGCACAAAACCCGAAATTCTGTAGAATGTTTGTAGTCAAAATAAGAGACTCCAGTATTTGATTAATGCTTATTATCTATGGAACAGTTACAGAGTCATTAATATACTTGATGCAAGGATTCGAGAATATTCACTGAAATTGCACACTCTGGGGAGACAAGCTATATAAATAGTACTTTGAAGTGGGTTTAAGTCTGACCTTTGTCAATATAATGACAACTCCGGGCATGTTTCTGTTGAATTAGAGCTCTTCAGTCAAACATAATCTAACCGTTATCACCAGACCTTAGAATACTACAGAAGCTTATAAGATTTTTGAGAATGAATATTACTACGCCCCACCACCGTTCATTATTTTTTAGTTACAACGCCAAACTCTGTTCATTCACATGTCCTAAGATTTCATAATAACGACTAAGCTATGCTTCATTTATGAGTTCTAACACGTTAACACGTCCAGTATTGTCCCCGTGCCGCTGATGAGCACATTCATTTTCAATTACTCTTGATTAGTTCTAATTAGGAATGTACTTTTAATTAAAACGTCTTGATTTACTATTTTAGGTATTGTTACTTATTTTATCAAACACAGTTCAGAAAGGAACGAAAAGCTAAGTCTACCTTAGCAAGATTTTACTCAGAACACAAAGGGGCGTAATTAAATATTGATTTCATTGATTTCTTATATTAACGCAGGGTTATAAATTTTGTGGTAATGTATATTTGATTACATTAACACGATTATATAAATGGTGCTTATTTTATCGTCTCTACAGGGATAAAAAAGCAAATACGGCGCTGGTTGGACTTCAACTCTGACACTCTATATTTACTGCCATTATCCCTATCGAAACTTATAAATTTAGTGTGGGGGTGGTTAATC
>NC_068981.1:114724237-114724802 GCF_001194135.2 Octopus bimaculoides | reverse complement strand
TAGGTGCCAGAGCAAGAGAGGAGAGGTGGGTAGGAGGAAGTAGGTGTGAGAGGAAGAAAGGAAAGAGGAGAGAGGAGGAAAGTTAGATGAAGATGGGCGGAGAGTTGAGCCCATGTGGCGCAAAGGAGCGAAGAGAGAAGATAAACCTTTTCTCACGGCGAAGATAGGAGTCTGTATGGCCCCTGTGCAAGGACACTCCGAACAAAGAGAGGTGTTGTAAAGAGTGACCGGTAGAGCGGAAATGACGCGAAACCGGGGTGTTGTTGCCGAGTCAGATGTCTCGAAGGTGTTCCACGAACCGGTCATCTAAGCGGCGTCCAGTTTGACCGATGTATAGAGAAGGACAGAGAGAGCAGAAGATGCAGTGGATCTTGTTCAAAACGGGGGCACATTTTTCATTTATGTTTTATGTAATGTTTTTGGTACCGAAAGACTTTCAAACTTCGTATACTTATCTATTTTGTGTTATAGAACAGAAAAAAATTTTTGTATTCGAATTTATTTCATGTAAAAAATTGTCTTATTTCGATAATTTCAACCAATCACTGACAAGTATTCAGCTGTT
>NC_068981.1:114719227-114723912 GCF_001194135.2 Octopus bimaculoides | reverse complement strand
ACGACACATTCTACCAGTGTCCCAAGTTTCAAAGTGTTTCGTTAAGAAATTACTAGTGCCCCCGTTTTGAACAAGATCCGAAGCAGTTGATGACGTTGCTAGAAATGCAGATGGAGTCAGTGATATGATAGGGTCGATGATGGGTGCCTGTGAGGAGAGTGGTGTTGGAGAGGTAAGGGTAAGTGCGGCAGCGTGGGCGGGAGCAGGGGAACGAGCCGGGTTGGGAGGCTGGGTTAGGGAAGAAGCTGTAGACCAAAAGGTCTCGTAGGTTGTAGGCTCGTTTGAAGGAAGGGAGGGGTCGGTTAGGGAAGATGTGCGAAGTGGAGGGGTCGGACTGAAGCCACCGGAAGGCTCGGAGAATGTTGCGTTGGAGAGGTAGGGTGGTGGTGTGGTAGGTGAGGGGAAACGGGAGACGGGTAACGACGGTGCAGGTGCGGAGGGAGAGAGCATATAGGTCATAGTGGGGCTGAACCCGAAAGCACGTGGTTGGAAAGCAAGCTTCTTAACCAAAACCCCCATTTGATTTTCTCATGCTTGTAGTGTTTGAAAGAAACAGTGTAGATTAAATCGACGCCTGTATATGACGTACTATTTCAAACATCCACCACACAGGAAGGATGTAAAAATCAGTGTCAAAGAAATGATTTCTTATCAGAATGTGAGATAGAAGAGAGTATGGCACACAGTTGTTTGAGAGAGGGGGGGTGGAGAAAAAGAAAGAGAGAGGGAGAAAGATAAAGGGAGGGTGGGGAGAATGAAAGAGGCGTTTCACAAATAGTTAAAATGTAGAAATTTTATACCGATATGCTTTCTTCACTTTTTCCTGACCCAAAGTACTTAGAATTGCACAAAGCAAAGTTGTCCTGTGACCTAATTATTCGAGCGTAGCAGCTGAAAAGATTTATATTTTTGACCTTAATTAAGATACAGGACTGTTGAAAACACTAAGCATTGTACTCCCTCTCTTTCTATGAACTGATGGTCTGGGGGAGAAGTAATTAACAACCAAATAAAAACAACAGCAACGTTGAATTTTGTAGGATATCTGAACAAGTGATAAGAAGTGGTAAAGATCAATTCCTTTTCTTCTGTTTTGAGTTCACATCCTAACGAAGACAACGACCGGTGAAAATAGATGAAATATACATTAATAATACACTGGAATCGGTTCTATTGTCTGCAGTCCGCACACGCACACACACAATCACTGACCACGCGGAACAATGGTTTGTAATTGTGGTCGATGAAAATATTCTTAGTAGTGTTTGTAGTTGTAGCTAAGTAATAATTAATTCGTTTAATTGGCCACAAAGGCTAATATCAATTAAAAACATATAAGGACAAAGAGAGGACGAAGGTTACAAAAGGTTTTGTCCGAAAAGGTAGGAAAGTTCGTCTAAACAGAGGAAGAAAACGGAGAAAGATAAAATAAATAAATAGATAAATAAATAGATAAATAAATAAGTAGAACTCCTAAAGGGGGAGGCGCTTCGAAAAAGGAAAGGTTACACGTGGAAAAACCCATAAAACCACGGGAGCCTGGTCAGAAGTAGAAAGCAGTGGGTGTCAGCCTGAGTAGAATGATAAACATTTCAATATTTTGTGGTATTTAGTTATGTTCCTTTTCGTTCTGAGCTGAATAAAATTCCACCAAGTACAAATTTACTTTTCATTCTTCTGAAGACAATAAAACATTTATAATAATATTCATCAATCGTTGTCGACGTGGGAGAAGATGGATCGCGAGCATCTGATGCGTGCTCGGAAGGTTCTGCTGCATGTCGGGAATTGGTGGTCTGCTGGGAATGAAGGCAAGAGGTTGACTCTGGACTTGCGCAGCTCAGGTTTCTTTTTGTGTTCCTGCGAGCTTATTCTGTTCATAGGAGGTGACACCTCTGTTGATGCAGCTACGCCAAGCAGGGTGGTTCTGTACTTGCAAATAAAGCACTTGATAAATTGATGCTAGAATTTGCAAAGCATCAGATAGAACATTTCCCGTCTGTAGTTATGCAGCTTACGTCAAACTTCGGCGATTGGGTCAACCAAAATAAGTATCCCTTCGCCCACTTCGTAGCGATCGTCAATAGTATTATTTAGAGGGTGTTGAAGAGGTAGAATCGGTAGGTCAGTGGTCAAAATGCCTTGAGGTATTTAGTTACGTCATTTTAAGTTCTGAGTTCAAATCATACCACAGTCTACCAGTATCTATAAAATTACTGGGAATTATTTATTGGAGTAGACTCAATTGACTATGTTCTTACCATAAAGCTTTGACATTCTTCACATTTGCTCAGTAAAATACGACAGTGACATTAGACTTGAATTGCACCTCTTCAAACAATGTCTTAAGTCAATGTAAGATATCGTTAACACCATTCACACTTATGAAACGTGAGGTAGACTTCTCTCAGTTTGCGCATAATATATAAATTCAATACAGCTATAATGTACTATACTTTGCGGGAGATGGTAGGGAAATAGTCATTGATGAGAGTTTAACAAAATATAAAACTAATGTGACAGGGCTTTTCTGTCCGCAGGGAGAAAAAGTTTGAGGTGTAATCATTAAGTTTGCTAAAAACTCGAATTAAGCCTTGCTTTACATTTCAAATTGTCCTAAACAAACGCTGAAAAATGCACTGTTAATTAATTACCTAATTACATCGCCAGTACTTGTTTCACTGTGCAGTTTAGACAATTGAATTCTATCCAAGTTTGTGTATACTATAAATATCTATAGGCTATTGATCTTTCTGCGGATAGAAAGTATATAAGCAATCTCCGCTAAGTGATCCAATTACTGGGCACAGAGAAAAAAAACCGGTGATGTAACCACTTGATTTACTATTCACAATGATGTTAAACTGGATATTTAGTAGAAAACACACAACTATGATTTACCCTACATTTAAAATTATCTTTAATAGACGTTGTATAGCGCTGTATGAATCTTTCTCCTTTGCCACCTCGCCAGCTAACCTTATGTATGTCATTATTCTGTTTTATTTCAAGATTTCTTACCAATAGAGTAAGAGTCAGCTTCTAACCTATATTCAAGGCCTCTTCATTGGAATTTCGACATCAACGACAGGGTATTTTTGTTTGTATATATGTATGTATGTATGTATGTATGTATGTATGTATGTATGTGCGCAGGTTTGAATGTTTTGTTTTATGTATGTATTATCATGCATATAGTTGCATATCTAGACATTGCTCATACATATTTAAATGATAAACTTCTGGAAGGCTTAACAGATTTTTGCAGTTCCAATGATGGATTGGATCTGTAGTCTTCGAATTAGCTTTCTCCTTTCTGGTTTTCAGAAGCCTAATTTCTCAAGATTGGTATTTAGGCAGTGTGTTACATATCTTAGAGCCTCAATAATCACAAGTATAAACATGAAGTTGTAATCTGGATAGAGTAAATACAGATTTCTCAATAGTTCAGCGTGTATGTATGTATGTATGTATGTATGTATGTATGTATGTATGTATGTATGTATGTATGTGACGCGTGGCGTAGTGGTTGGGATATTCGGCTGACGAACGGAGGTCGTAAGTTCAATTCCCGGCGACGCGTTGTGTCCTTGAGCAAGAACTTTATTTTCACATTGCTCCAATCCAATCTGCTGGCAAAATGAGTAGCACCTGTATTTCAATGGACCAGCCTTGTCACCCTCTGTTTCACGCTGAATCTCCTAGAGAACTACGTTATAGGTACACTTGTCTGTGGAGTGCTCAACCACTTGCACGTTAATTTCACGAGTAGGCTGTTGCGTTGATCGTATCAGCTGGGCCCCTTATCGTCGTAAAGGACGCATTGCTCCTTTATGTATGTATGTATGTATGTATGTGTATTTGCGCGCACGCTCGTGCGTGCGTGTGTTACGATACAAAGAATTGCAGAAGCAAGAAGAATGCTTATCATGTATTGTAGAGTTTTAACCTTATACAACAGAAACACACACGCACGCACATTCACACACTCAAACACGCACACACACACACTTATATATGACAAGTTTCTGTATGGTTTCCATCATATTCTTTTCATAATGTCACTAAAAGAAAAGTTTCTTGATTAAAAAATACTTTCATATTTTTCAGAGCTCTATGACAGTTTTTCACTTTTTGATCGAAATGGAGATGGTGTGATCAGTATAGATGAACTTGGAACGGTAATGATGTCACTAGGTCAAAGACCCACCAGAGACGAGTTACGGGCCTTGCTTCACAGCGTCGATATGAACCGTAAGTAAAAATTCCTTTGTGTTGCTTTCGAGTCTTGCATTGTTTTCTACATAACTTTTCATTCCTCTGAAGCCAATAAAAGATGAACCAGACACAATACACTACCGCTATAAAATAGTATTGTTCCAATACGAAAGAAATACAATTATTATGGCGGTATTTTGTTTACTGTCGCTGATGTTTAATCCTGTATTTGCCCAAATCCAAACTTTTGCTAATAGCTTTCCAGCCGCGACTATTCCGTCTTCCTCTTTCGTGCAAGAAATCTAGAACTATATAATCTAACATGGTTTGTGGGATGTGATTTGAGAGAGATTTTGTTGCTATTTTTAATAGACAAAAATTTAGTAAAATTTACTAAATGCCTTTCTCTACTGTCGCCTTTGACCCTTTGTTTCAAGTGACACAAGAAGTTGATTGGGAGACCATTG
>NC_068981.1:114717620-114718760 GCF_001194135.2 Octopus bimaculoides | reverse complement strand
AAAAAAAAAACATTCCTTGATAGCTGTCAATAAGTATATTGTTTTGTTTTTAAACTCTTACTTCTTATCTATTTGACGTACTTTGTTATTTTCCCCGCTGTTTTCTTTTTCTGGTTCTGTTTCCATATCTCTTATCAATGTTTTCATTAATCTCTTATACATTTCATAATTCTACTTTGGAACATTTGTGGATTCCTACTTCAAGACAGTGGAAACATTGATTTCGGTGAATTTCTGGATATATTTGCTAGAAAACTGAACATCGATCCTGAAAAAGAATTGTACGAGGTTTTCTGCGTTTTTGACCAAAATAAGGATGGCTTCATTTCAGCTATGGAACTATTTGAAGTTCTGTCACGACTAGGTGAACATATCACTAAGGTTAGTTATATCATCTTAGAGGTTTCCTTTGTTTTTCGCACCAATTTATAATTCAAAATAAGTGCACTAAAATACTTGAACGCTCTTCTTTCTCTTTCTTTGTTCTCTCTCCCATACACATACGCTAACACATGTACATATACAAATGTGTATGTGTATGTGTGTGTGTGTGTGTGTGTGTGTGTGTGTGCGTGCGTGCGTGCGTGTGCATATCAGGTCATTGATAAAGCCAAAAGAGACCGAAATCACGTGATCTGGTAGTCCTGGCAGCGGAAGTAGTGGTGAATTTCTGCTGCTGACGATAACTATGATGTGCTTTTATGCACGTTAAAACCATATAAGAGTTTTAAGCTCTTGGTAAATATCGCAATATTTGTGTGTTCTAACGCAGCATCCACTTTTAAGTGGTGTATGAGGGGTACCCAAAAGAAACCGGAAATTTGCAACATTATTTCAGTCACCTGGTTTTACACATTTATCACCTTCAAAGTATTTCCCATTTGAAGCAAAGCATCGATCCAGGCGCGCTTTCCCCTCTTCGAAGCAGTGCTGGAACTCTTGCAAAGTGACGCCTTTTAAAGCCTCCGTCGTTTTTTCCTTCACCTCTTCCACATCTGTAAATGCCGGTGTACCAGATTTCATCATCAGCGATAACCTTCGAAAAATGTCCGGATCAACTTCCAACTGTTCTTTCAGTTCACGACAAGCATTCAGTAGTCACTGCTTTTGATCTTCCGTGACAAGCAAGAAACAAATTTT
>NC_068981.1:114716346-114716760 GCF_001194135.2 Octopus bimaculoides | reverse complement strand
TATACATCCCATCCCACCCCACCCCATCCCTTAGACCCCCACCCTTGCTTTCCACACTCTCGCCTCTCCGACACTGAAACACCCCTATACCACCACACCACACATCACCATACCACACCACACCACATCACACCACTCCGCACACACTAGCATTGACCACTTCCCACCACTTACATCATCATCTACAGACCTACACATGCAAACACGTTCACGTCAATGTCACACGCAGATACACGCTCTCACATACACGCTCTCACATACACTACTTTATTATCACCCCTTCTTCCTAGCTCTCCTGTGTGAGTCCTCTGTCCGGCATTCGCCATGATAGATCTCTAGCCACTAAACCTTTTTTCTATCCCCCCCCTATTTATTTCTGTGTTCCTTTCTGTCGGCTCGAAACGTAAAAGACTT
>NC_068981.1:114715776-114716336 GCF_001194135.2 Octopus bimaculoides | reverse complement strand
TATATATACGTGTGTATGTGTGTTAATTACCGGCCGATTGACCTGTCTTCTAAATACCAAAGGTATAAATAGTTAGTATATTTAGATGTCAAGCCACTACTGTAACAGAATGTAATTTAATGAAATTTTCTTAGCATTTAATTATGAATAATTTTATTTCAAATGTTATAACTGAATTCTTGCTGAGTTTTAACATTTGTATCCATTTTCAGGACGAAGTAGAAGTAATGGTAAAAGAAGCAGATTTAAACGGTGACGGTCAGGTTGACTATAACGGTAAGCAATGAGTGGAATTAATTTCACTCGTCGAAGAACTATCGAATCTGCTCTTCCAGATTTTCGGGAAATGTTTCTTAATTACGTTTAATTTAGTTTTTATTGATAATAATAAATCTCAAGATTAAAACGATCTCTTCGAATAGTAGCATCCTGTGTTTTTAAACTGAAATTTGGAACGCAGAAATAATATTAGAAGGTGTTGGACGTGTATGTATGTATGTATGTATGTATGTATGTATGTATTTATGTGTGTATGTATGTATGCATATATATATATATAT
>NC_068981.1:114713635-114714288 GCF_001194135.2 Octopus bimaculoides | reverse complement strand
TTTGGTATTTATGGGAGCAACTGTCTTCGAAGACTCAAATTGTCGCTGAATGCTCGAGATGACAAGTAGACAGCCGACTTATGAAGGGTCGTTCTTTGTGTTACTTGTCCTGTTTTCCATTTGTTTCTCTCGTTGTTTGTGTACTGAATTCATTTGTTTTCGTCTTTCGTCTTGTTTACTGCTGTTCACGTCCTGTACCCATATATGCATATATATGTGTGTGTGTGTGTGTGCGTGCGCACGCGCGTATGTGTGTGCGTGCGTGCGTGTGTGTGTGCGCGCGCGTGTGTGTGTATGCTCCACATATAATACTCCAATAGATCGAGATCTGGGGAATTAGGAGGCCAAATGTTAGGGGTTATATGATCATGAAAATTTTCAGCCATCCATGCCTGTGTTATTATAGCCATGTGTGATAGTGCAATCTTAGTGAAGCACATATGGCTTTCAGTTGCATATACTGTCTATCCAGAGCTTAACAATTATTTCCAGGACCTCAATGTCGGCGACGGAGTTAACTCTGAGGCTTTGTGGAAAGAAATAAAGAGACATCACATGTCTTTCATTGCTGACAACCCTTAAAACCATGACAGTTACAGGAAATTTTGTATGCATAACACTTGGAACTTCAGAAGGGTTTGCACATAACCATT
>NC_068981.1:114708875-114712187 GCF_001194135.2 Octopus bimaculoides | reverse complement strand
TCTCTCTCTCTCTCTCTCTCTCTCTCTCTCTCTCTCTTTCTCTCTAAAGAAATAAACGATTATCTTCTTAACTTCATGAACTTATAGCTGTTTCTGCTATGAGATGCGGTGGACTCATAGCTGAGTGTCTGACTAACACTTTATACTGTAGATTCATCGGAGCCTTGAATATGAATATATATGGAATTAGCTGTCAACTAATATAAGAATTATAAAATATGAACTTTACTTCAGAACGATAAACAACTTAAACCATTTGCTTAACTCTCTATGGCAATCTCTATAGGTGGCAATGCATTTTTCTTACTACAGAATATTTTGATTTCTCATTGAAACAGGAAGATGCATTTAAAGAGAAGAGGAATTTACGAAAGGAATTAATTTTCACTTCGGTACACGCCATAAATTGTCATTTTGGGTGCATATTTTATTGGTAATGGCAAGATTTGGACACTAAATGCAGATGTATGGAATTAAATACAGAATATCATTTGATGTAATGCTCCACTTTTTCTGAAGTGGAACTTGAATAAATGAATACATCAAATACTTTGTTCCACTGTCATTTAAGAAAGTTAACAACATTATTTTCTATATTACATAATATATTACATACATATGGTCACATATAGCCTGTTTGATGAAGATATACATACATATGCACACAAATATATCGAAAAGTTCCCGGATTAATTACTCTAGCAAAAGATAACTTATTTGCCTAAGTCTTAACATCTCCTTCGAAATAGTTACCTTGCGCGCCAATACACCGATCCCAGTGTTCCTGCCACTTTTGGGATCTGGCCTGGAAGTCGTCTTCCGTGAACGAGTCAAGTATCTTATCCGATTCACTCTGGATCTCGACAACAGTGTTAAAACGGTAACCTTTGAGCTGCATGTTTATCTTCAGAGGTCCGCAGGTGCTAAATCTGGTGAATAAGGCGGATGCAGAAGCGATGCCATGTTGTTTTTGGTGAGAAACTCACGAGAAGGGATCGGAGACAGGATGCATTGTCGTCGTGAAGAATCGTTAGCACGCCAGGCAAAATACTTAGCGGCATTTCGTCCGTCTTTACGTTCTGAGTTCAAATTCCACCGAGGCCGACTTTGCCTTTTACCCTTTCGAGGTCGATAAAATAAGTGCCAATCGAGCGCTGGGGGTCGATGTAATCGGCTTACTCCTCCCACAGATTCAGTCGCTTTCGGCGAATGTCCTCCCTCAAACGCTTCGAAACGTCGCAGTAGAATTCTCGATTAACGGTCTGGCCATGGGGGATAAATTCTCGTTCCACAATACCGTGGATACCGAAAACAACGGTGACCATGCTCTTAATTGAGCTGCAGCTCTATCATGCATTCTTCGGTCGTGGAGGTGAAGGTTTTTTCCATTGTGACGACTGCTCCATCGTCTCAGGGTCGCACCCGTAGACCCAGTTCTCGTCACCGGTGATGATCTACAACATAAGGGATGAATCATCAGCGATACGCTGACGGAGATCGTGACAGACTTCGACGCGATGTTCTTTCTGCTCAGTGGTCCGCAGGCGGGGTACAAACTTGGCAGAGACACGGAGCATATTCAATTCACACGTTAGGATTGCCTGCACGGGTCCATGCGACAAACCAACAACATCATCAATCTCGTTGATTGTCATGCATAAGCTAATAAATTTTTTCCACATTGCCGAAGGTGACGCTCGTGGCAGGGCTTCTAAATCGGTCATCGTCTTTCAGGGACGCTCTTTCGCTTTTGAAGCGCCCGTGTCACACAAGACATTGCATACGACTAATTGTCTCGTCGCCGTAAGCTTGCGGAAGGCTGCTCAATGTATCTGTAGCACACTTCCAAAGTTTAACGCAAAATTTCACGTTGGCTCTTTGTTCCAACTTCCTATCCATGGCAAAAACAGCATACACGTGTGTGCCGTTACTGCTATGCTAGCTCTCACTGCGCACGCAACTGTGTGCGGCCATATGTTGGCACGCTATAGAACTAGTCTGAGGACATTTTGATATCACCTCGTATATATATATGTATATAACTTCTACTGCTGCTGCTGCGTTTGAGTTGCTCTTTGTTTTTTTGCAGTACTAATATGCTTTAAAAAATTGTAGTCGATGAAGAAGTCTGGGAAGTAAGATGGATGAGGTAATTTTCTCGTTCAATTTCTTCAGTCATTTGTGAGTGATTATCGGACGTTACCTAGGAGAGAATTAATCTTTTTCGCATGACCAATATACCAAATTATACACCATGGTTCTCGGTGTATTTTGCCAATTTCCTGACAATTCTTCTTCCCTGAAATATTTGCAGCAGGTTAAAAAAAAACAATAAATAAAATAAAATGATAAAAAAAACAATAAATAAGATAAAATAATAATAAAAAACAGAAGATCAGTTGACTTGCTGACTTTCCATGCATTTTTGGTTTGAGAAAATACTTTGTTACATCACCTCAAATCATCAACTACGAGAAACGTCGTCTGTTGTCATGCAGAATCTCTTTCACGTCACAAGTCAATGTTTTTGTTGCGCAAAAGAGGAGCCAAGCAGAGTTTTAAAATATCTCTCAGCTTATCTCGCACCTATATCTAGAGATTTTCTAACGACTTTCCAGTGTAACTTTTCACATTGTCTGGCGTTAGTCTGCTTCGATAATGGCCAACAGTTAGTCGCTTTCAATGTAGAATTTCGTTCGAGACTTACCCCCTCATCAAGCTGTGGTCCTCGCTTCGACCCTCTTGGGTTATATGATTTTTGACGGTCCCCAGTGCAGTTTCCGCTGGTTCGTTTTCCATTTTGAATTTAAACAATTAAGTAGCTCAAACTTTGTTCGTTTTCATCTTCAATTTAACAGCCGAAAGCAAAGAAGAATAATCAGCAAAATTAAACGTAGCAGCAAATATATGCGTTTACAAATCTCTATTATAAAACATAGTTAAACATAATTGTATTTCTGAATTGCATTCCAGAGTTTAAAAGAGTCATAACCGCAATTATTTTTGCGACAACTTGTCCAACATTGAAACAGGGTCATGGATTAAAAGATGTTTGAAATAAATTATGTCTAAATATATGTCACGTAGAATGAACGCGGTCGAAATAATTGTCAGCATGATTTCAATTGAAAAATGAATAAATGTTCCGTTTGATCGATTAATCTTGTATCATATGTATGCTAGAGCAAGTCTAAGATTGGTTGCTCTATAATTGCATCACGTACAACACAAATAATAGAAAACTGATTTACTACTATAATCATAAAACGCAGCAAACACCACGACTACACCCACAATAAAACATGGCGTTCC
>NC_068981.1:114707421-114708865 GCF_001194135.2 Octopus bimaculoides | reverse complement strand
GAGAGAGAGAGAGAGAGAGAGAGAGAGAGAGAGAGAGAGAGAGAGAGAGAGAGATGTTAACACTACATTGACCAGGTTGAATGGTTTCTTAAGGGCCCCGAATAGAATACTGGATAGAAACCCCGTACTAAATTACTCATTCTACAGAATGTTGAACTGGAGATTAATGATTTAAATTCGGGTTGTTCTACATGTCTTCAGCTATTTAATCAAATCATTATTACATAACTATACAAGGTTATATAATAACTGCTGAATGTTACAAAGTAACGAGATTTAGTTCCAATTCGCCGCCGCAGTTTAGGTTAGTCGGTAATGTTTTTTCCAGAAAATACACGAGCCTTACACATTCTTACCTTCTAAAGATGAGATTGTAAAAAGATATTACTGTATATATTTGCAGTTGACTCTTTCCTGTTTAAAGCTGTTCTTTTCATTAAGTATACGAAATGAGATTGAAGTATGTTCACACAAAAATTGGTCAGGTCTTGATCAGAATAATCTTTACTCTATAATTTCAAGACAGTAGTGACGGTGCAGACAGTAGAGTTAAACT
This sequence comes from Octopus bimaculoides, assembly GCF_001194135.2. Classification (NCBI taxonomy): domain Eukaryota; kingdom Metazoa; phylum Mollusca; class Cephalopoda; order Octopoda; family Octopodidae; genus Octopus; species Octopus bimaculoides. The sequence goes on along the minus strand of NC_068981.1, from coordinate 114,708,309 downwards.
AACGTTTCACAAAGATCAGCGGTTCTCCGTATCAGGCGTAAATTTTATTCACAACTTGACTGTCTTGAATGCAACATAGATACGGTTGGTCAGGAGAATCTACTACTCCATAACGCATTCCATCAGCTATTACAATTCCATTGAACACCTAATTAAGATGGTAGGAATAATTATGGGAGAGAAACGATTAAATGATTTTAGGATACAGGCTACTATATGAAGACTTTTCGTCATTAATTTTGGTGTGTGTTATCTGCTTCTATGTAGGGCATTGGTGTGCTATATTCAGATCCACTATTACGATTAGTGCAGATTTATACAAAAAAATGAACCTTATTCACATACAGAAACGAGTTGATATTGTATGAGTTTGCGGCCCTTTTCTTTCTGGTTCCAAATCTCGCATGTATCGACCTCTCATTTATTTTTCTGCTGTCTCGATGAAGTATCAGTCAGGAACTGAGATCTAATTATACAGATTCCCTAATCGTTTCAACGCACCTGTACCAATGCATTGTATATATCTACAGAGAGATCTATGTACTGATACTTCATTGAGACAGGAGAAAAATAAATGAAAAGTCGGTAGGAGTGGCTGTGTGGTAAGTAGCTAGCTTACCAACCACATGGTCCTGGGTTCAGTCCCACTGCGCGGCATCTTGGGCAAGTGTCTTCTACTATAGCCTCGGGCCGACCAAAGCCTTGTGAGTGGATTTGGTAGACGGAAACTGAAAGAAGCCCGTCGTATATATGTATATATATATATATGTATGTGTGTGTGTGTATGTTTGTATGTGTGTGTTTGTCCCCCCAACATCGCTTGACAACCGATGCTGGTGTGTTTATGTCCCCGTAACTTAGCGGTTCGGCAAAAGAGATCGATAGAAT
>NC_068981.1:114706178-114707411 GCF_001194135.2 Octopus bimaculoides | reverse complement strand
ATCTTGGGCAAGTGTCTTCTACTATAGCCTCGGGCCGACCAAAGCCTTGTGAGTGGATTTGGTAGACGGAAACTGAAAGAAGCCCGTCGTATATATGTATATATATATATATGTATGTGTGTGTGTGTATGTTTGTATGTGTGTGTTTGTCCCCCCAACATCGCTTGACAACCGATGCTGGTGTGTTTATGTCCCCGTAACTTAGCGGTTCGGCAAAAGAGATCGATAGAATAAGTACTAGGCTTCTAAAGAATAAGTCCTGGGGTCGATTTGCTCGACTAAAAGGCGGTGCTCCAGCATGGCCACAGTCAAAAGACTGAAACAAGTAAAAGAGTAAAAGAGTATGTATATATACACTAAATTAAAACACTTTTGTGGATATCGAGAAGGCAGTGAGATTCGCGGGGAGTCCATTGCACACTAAAAGACTCCGCCACCAGTCTTGGTTGTTTTTTTCTGTCTTCAATTAAAGTCGCTCTCAGACATACAGACATTCACTTCCATGTGAATATTTTACTTGACAAGTAAATACGGCATGAGGATGATGCTGAAGTTGTTGATGACAGAAAAGTAATTTATCACTCTATATATAGCCCTATGGACATCCCAATCTTCATTTTCTTGTCATACCAGAAATTTGAAACGTGCCCCCATACTACAGTATCCTGCCTGAAGAATTGATATATTATCAACTTGCATCTTCAGACAGATGCTCACTCCATCTTGTCTGGTTTAGTATTGTTCATAAACGTCAGAAATGTCATTTTTATTCATTTGATACTGGCCATTTAGATTTCTTTTTCTCCCGATCACTCCTTTTCACTTCGCGCGTGCAAAACTGTGTGTCTGTGTGTGTGTATGAGTGTATGTGTCTATGTGTGTATGTGCGTGTGTATACATGTACACATGTGTGTTTGTGTGGATATTTGCCGCTGTTTTTATTTTCTAATTCTCTCATAGTCACTTCACCCTTTCCTCTTCTATAATGCCTATTTGTATACATCTATCTCCACACACACACACACACACAAGTACAAATGCGTGCAGAAAAATGCACACACACACACACACACACTCTCACACACACACACACACACACACACACACACACACACACACACATATATATATACATGTGTGTACAAACATTTACATACATACGAGCATATAAATAGATACACAAATACTTTTATTATTTTCTTTTCTTTTATATGCTTCAACTCAAAGGCTATG
>NC_068981.1:114704327-114705557 GCF_001194135.2 Octopus bimaculoides | reverse complement strand
CTCAGAAAACTCATTCCGATCGTTCTGATAAGGAAAAAAAACCTCATGAATTTGTTGGTGATATCCAGACCATGATTGACAACGTTCTCTCCAAGTTTATCAGGTTCATCGCCAGGGACATGAGAGTGTCTGAGTTTCTTATCAAGCATGAAAACATTTGGTATTCCTCATATAAGGTTAGAAATGACCAATTTTTATCCCAAAACAACAAGGACAAGAAGGAAGACCCCGCTACGAAGCTTTTGAATAAACTCAAGCGTCCCCTCCAACGAAACACGCTTTGGTTTTTCTCAGACGAGAACATTTTCTGCCAGGATCAGATGGTGAACACACAAAACAATCGATGGCTTGCTGTTTCCCCAAAACATTACCGAGACTGATAAAAATCAAATATCCCGTCAATATGATGGTGTTTGGAGTGATCACTAGTGATGGCGACGTTATACCTTCATTCATCTTCCCACACAGCCTCACATTCAACACAGAAGCCTACATCAAGTGCCTGGAGGAGGGTGCCCTGAGTCAAAAGGGTGGCTGCTGGAAGACCTATATCTGGCAACAGGACTCTGCACTATGCCACACAAGCAGAACCCAGTCATAGCTGCCAGACAGTTTCTGCGACCACATCACCCCTAACATCTGACCACCTAACTCCCCAGACTGCAACCCCCTTAATTATTATGTGTGGATCGCAGTTGAGCAAGCGATCAACAAAACTCCTTGTAACACCAAAAATGAATTGAAGGCAAGGATTATGGCACAGCATTCACCAACTTAAACAAGGAGACAGTTCAGAAGAGTCGCAGGAGATTCCGAAGTCGTCTAGAGGCCGTGGTTGAAGCCAATGGTGATTTTATTGGATAAATTTACTCTCTCGTATTTCAAGATACATTTTTGCGTAATTTAGATGATAGTTTATTCAGCGCACTCTGTATATATATATATATATATATATATATATACATTCAAGGTTGAATATGGTACTTATGCGTAGGCACCCGAATATCGTATCCTAAAAGGATAGGTGATCAAAATCAAAAAATAAGCAACACGAATTTCAAAGGTGATTGCAGTACGCACGTTTCATGCTATTCCAATTTATTTAAGTAATGCGAGCATTACATTAAATGCAATACGAAGAGCAATCTTCAGCTGCACGAAAATGCAGAAAATTACTGTAGAAAAGACATATTATAAATGTGGCAACATTTCAAATCCAAGTGGGAGAGA
>NC_068981.1:114702795-114703857 GCF_001194135.2 Octopus bimaculoides | reverse complement strand
TATATATATATATATATATACACACCCTAAGACTGTGGAATGACCTGAATGCAAATATATGTGGGCAGATGAGAATAATATACAGTTCAATGCCGCAAAATTTCAAGTACTCCACTATCAGCCCACAAACAAACTACAACTGAAGTACACGGGACCAGCAGGCAATGTAATCCCAGAGCTAGAGTCGGTGCGCGGCCTAGGAATTCACATGAGCAACGACGCAACTTTCCATGGGCACATTGTTCAGATGGTAACACTCTGCAGACGGGTGGCAGGTTGGATCCTGAGATCCTTCAGGACCAGGAACAGAGACACAATGCTTCTGCTTTGGAGAACCTTTGTCCTCATTCGTCTGGACTACTGCTCTCAATTTTGGTCACCACAGAGCGTAAAACTAATTGCGGAACTAGAGGCGATCTAACACCACGACACAAAGAAGATAGACTCAGTAAAACACATGGGCTACTGGAAGAGGTTAAAGGAACTGGGACTGTACTCTCTTGAGAGGAGACATGAGAGATATGCAGGGCTATACAAATGGAAAATAATGGAGGGTCTGGCTCCAAATTTCGGAATCGAAATCTACAACCTTCTCCGAACTGGACGGCACTGCACGGTACCAAAGGTTGCACATTCTCCATCGATGATACGAACCCAATATTGTAATAGCTTTGGATTCAAGGGACCACAACTTTTTAATGCCCTACCACAGAACATCAGGGATCTGCGAGGTGTAGACATGGAAGTCTTCAAAAATGTCTGGACAGTTTTTTATATGCAATACCGGATGAAACCACATCACGACAGGAGGCACAAAGAAGAGCGGCAACGTCCAACTCGCTACTTCACCAGAAGCAATACTGGGAAAATCCCCGGATGCAGTAAAGGCGGTGCACCTGCACGGCCTCAGCCTCTAGCTGAAACCCGTAAAAGATAAAAGATAAAATATAGGCTTACAAAGAGTAAGTCCTAGGGTCGATTTGTTCGACTAAAGGCGGCGGTCTAGCATGGCCGCAGTCAAATAACTGAAACTTACCTTGGCTAAGTGTCTTCTACTATATC
>NC_068981.1:114696768-114701925 GCF_001194135.2 Octopus bimaculoides | reverse complement strand
TGTGTGTGTGTGTGTGTGTGTGTGTTTATCTTTGCGCTATACTTGTCACCACCCACCGCTTGAAAGTTGGTGTTGGTTAGTTTACGTAACTTAGCATTTCGGCCTAAGAGACATACAGAATAAGTTCCACCTTTAAAAATAAATACTAAGGTAGATTTGTGTGATTTAAACCTTTGACAGCGGTGTCCCAGTATGGCCACAGTTCAATGACTGAAATAAATAAAAGACAAAATAAAAGATGTATCAGCATATGGAAACAGATACATATACCGAATTTATGTCGGAAGAGTCAATTGGCACTATGCACTTGTTCTTGAGAAGTTCAAAATATTTAATTCTTACATGTATTCATCTCATAAAAACGGTCCACAATTTTTTTTTTCTATTTGTTTACACATATATTTATATATAACTGCGCATAAAACTGATTGATGATTAATGTATACATTCAAGTAGAAAGATATGTATAAAAGAAACATTGCCAAAAAATTACAGTTCGCTTTATAGAGCCTGGACGTTTTAGAGATAAAAAGATCTTTGAGGGCGGAATTTCGATATTTATCTTTAGTTTTATTTTTTTCAACAAGGTGGGAAGCGACAATATAAAATATAAAACAACGTCTTGTACAGGTGAAAGTCAGTATGAAATATATTGCAGTTCTTGACGGAAACATTTGTAAGTCAAGAAAGATACAAAATTAGTTTACATTTACACTTATACATACTGATAGCAAAATATGTATACAAAAAAACAACATGATCTACCAATGTATCAATCTTTATCTAAAACAATACCAGAAGATTGTCATATTCATATTTCAAACAACACACACACACAAACACACAAACATATGATAGATAGATAGATAGATAGATAGATAGATATATAGATAGATAGATAGATATGCATACATTTGATTAGAGGGTGGTCAATATAAAACGAAGATTATACAACATAAGATTCTAATTAATAGAGTATAATATACAAATACATACATACATAAACACACACACACACACACACACATACACATATATACAAATATATATGAGTGTGTATGTATTTCCTATATTGATACTTTTTTTTAATGTTTGTCTACTTATTCTTGGTCTTTGATTCGTTCCGAATATGGTCATTCTGTAATACGTCTATTACCTACTATATAATGCTACTTCTAGCGGAGTTCTGATGCTTGACTTAGCATGATTCGTTCTCATATGTAGTCTGTTCATTACGTTACACCACTGTATCTTTCTATATATTTATTCATATGCGTGTCGGACGAAGTTGCGTCGATGGAACCAGACATAAATTACAAAATAACTGTCAGCAAATGGAATGAACTTTTCTTTCCCTTCTCACGTTATGCGTGTGTATACATATATACATGCATACAGTTCTATTTTACATACATACAAAGACATTTGCACCGATACACATATGTATTCATACATGTATATGTACATGCACGAATGCACATATATATAGAGCAATATTAAAATTAATATTACATATGCATGGATCTTAACAATGTTCATTGCGCAAGAGCTAAAGTTCAAATGATAGGTTTCAAAAATGTTTACAAATAGTAGATACGTAATTGTCATTCTTCTTCTGGGAAAACGAATTGTTTTTGCAGAAAATTCTAAGGAATAAGTAATTACGATTATTAACATTTTATTTATACGAAGTTACTCAGAACACAGACGTTACTGGACAATTTCACTTTGATAGATTTTTTTTTGGTCTTTAAATCTATAATTTTACGAAATCTAATTAGTCATTCATAAGTATGGTTAATCATTATCGTTTTTTTTACCGTGCAAATATATAAGAGATCGCCTCAAAAAGGAGTCATCATATGTGCATATATAACGATAATCTATTCACATATAATACGATAATACAAGGTTTAATACGGAAAGATATTTAAAGGAAAATTTATCCAAACTCCGTTTCACTATGACCGTTAATAAATATCGAGGAAAATCATTGGAAGTTGTTAGGGTGAACCAGGCAAATCCTGCTTTTTCACATAGTCAACACTATTTCGTAGTAATTCTTACTTAAATAGCAATTATATAGATCAGTCGTCTCAACCGGGTTCCATATAACCCTTGGGGGTCCATATAAAATTTTGTTGTTAAGATTTATGTGAAATAAACAAGTTGTACTTCCACAACAAACGAAATATTTTAGCAGTCTTTTATACATTTCCTAATACTATTTAATAATAAAATATAACAGGATTTTTTAAAACATTGAATAGCTGTGAGGGTCCTCTAGAGTAAAATAGGAATCAAAGAAGTCCATAAGAGAAAAATGATTAATAGACACTGATATAGGAGGATCCCAAATCTTTATATAGTTTGTAATGCATGACAAAATCAACACCTTACTGCATTGTGTTAGTTTAAATAAAATACCTGAATATCACTGTGTATCTCGGTTAGTATATAGATTAATAAATTTAGATATATATATATACAATAGATTTATTTATTATGTACGTAAATATATCTAAGTATTAGTGAAGTAACAAATTTATTTCTTTTATTGCTTCAACTATCAACTATATACACAAGTAAAACCACTTTAACGTAAATTTCCCACTTATTTTCGTCCTTGCCAAAGATCTCACAATTGACAAAGAAACATCTATCTTTTCACTAAATACAAGTTTTCCTAAAATTATGTGTTCACCAATTTCTCACTGTGACTTTCATGGGAATTTTTATGACGAAATTTTTAATAGAAAATCATTTTATCTGCAGAAGTTTTCCTATAGAAGATGCTATATTTTTAAAAACATTGTTATCGGTTCTTACTTGAAAACAGTAATATTTCTAAATTGCAAAAGTTCTTTTAGTATGATTGTAGCAGAACCAATCGGTGTGTGTATAACAATGTTTCAAATAGCTTCAGTTTCACAGTTCCCGCTCGACAAATTCTCTCACAATGTACTGATTAATGCAGGGTTACAGCAAAAAAAAAAAAAAGAAACACTTATCCGAGGTGTTGGACACTGGATTCGAAATCGAAATGACGCTATTGGAAAGTGATCGTAGTTACCATTAGTTATGCCTTCAGATATATAACTATTTGGTTTTAAAGATGACTGCATGTGTGAGAAACATTAGAAGAAGAAATTTTATGCAAGTTTAATCGCATAGTATTCTAAAGACAAAACTTTAGACAATACACTAGAAAAACTTAATTGAAGAAGTTTGATTAATTGTTGTCTGCAACATGACATGTTAAAATAATGTTGCACATAAATACACGCTCATATATGGGCACACATTCTTTATATCAGTTGAGATTGCACAGACATTCTCATTTATCATACATCACTTATTTGTAGAATACATAACAAATTATCTGCACAGTTCTATATTTAAGAGATGAGGAATTATGTACATTATTTACATTTGATGGATATTTGTTCTCATCTTGTTTGTTGTTAACACAACGTTTTGACTGATATACCTTCCAGCCTTCATCAGGTGTCTTGGGGAAATTTCGAACCTGGGTTCTCATTCTTAAGGTATTTTTCGATGTTATTATTATTATTCAGGTCACTGCCTGAAACTCGGAATCTTGGAGTTAGTAGCCCGCACTCTTAACCACTACGCCAAATGCCCACAGGCAGGTTCCAAATTTCCCCAAGACATCTGATAAAGGCTGGAGGGTATATCAGCCGAAACGTTAACAACAAACAAGATGAGGACAAATATCCGTCAAATGTAAATGATGTAAATAAAATTATCTGCGATTCTAGTGACGACATTGAAGCTTGAGAGATTTGATGTGATTGTATGAACGTATCAGTTAAAAAGAGGTAGAAATAAAACCAGAGAAAAAAAATAGAGAGAGAGCGGGAGGGGGGGTGCAGACAAAGAAAGAAAGAAAGAAAGAAAGAAAGAAAGAAAGGAAGAAAAGATAGGGAAATTTAATTAAAACAAAGATTTAACTAAAGCAAAAATCAGATACAACCGATTAATTCTATTTTTATTGTATTTTACTGGTACTTATTCGATTGACCAAGAGGGATTCTAAAGTGAACTAGGTTTCCAGTCCCAACAAGACTAAAACAAGGGTAAACAGCATCCAAACTTGATGGAATCGAGTATTTCAGTTTGTTTCCATTTAGATATATATTCAATGGATGTATTCATTATGTACGTAAATATATCTAAGTATTAGTGCAGTTACAAATTTATTTTTTTATTGCTTCAACTATCAACTATATGCACAGGTAAAACCATTATATGTTTCACTGTATTTTCTTGTGATTCTAAATGGACCTGCAATGCATAAAACAGAAGTATGTTATATTCAACGAAAGCTCCGAGATAGATAACATTTCCTGTACAGTGAAAATGTTATATTCAACGAAAGCTCCGAGATAGACAACATTTCCTGTACAGTGGTATTTGAAAATGCAAAAAGATTTTTTGATAACAAGATATGATTTCTTTAAAGAGAGAATTTGATAACGTTGTTACTCCAGTCCATGATTAAAGTGTTTGAACTCTCGGCGGAAAAAAGAAGTTTAGGGCAAGGCTGGTGTTTCTAATGTGTGAGGGTAACACAGCGACGAGAGGTGATAATATTTTGTCAAAGTACAATGATAAAGGTCAGTTACAAGCGGTGTCGATATGGCGGTCGGGATTGGGGTCTTTCTGATTTGGCGGACACCATTTGTTTTCTAACGAAACACTTTCAAACTTAAGACACTAGTAGAATGTGTCATATAAAACATCTTTTACTCTTAGTGTTGTTGAGAAAAGTTTATATTTTTAAAGTTATTTCGTGTTAAAGTTGGTGAAAAATTTGTGGTGTATTGAACAGATTTTCCCCAAATTTAGTAAAAATACTCATAACCCTAACCCTAACCCTAATTCTAAAACCCGAACCCGAACCCTAAAACCGTAAAGCTAAAACCAGTACAAACGCACGAACGATGTCATAAATAACAGTAACGCCGATAGTTGTTGTTGACAAATAACGGCACTAATTTTATTCAAGGGAAAAGATCCCATTACACCGCCACAACGTGTTGTTGACAAGCCACAGCAGTAATTGTTTTCATCTCAATAGACGTCAGTGATTGGTTGAAATTACCGAAATACGACAATTTTTAACATGAAATA
>NC_068981.1:114693787-114696100 GCF_001194135.2 Octopus bimaculoides | reverse complement strand
ATATATATATATATATATATATAAATATATATATATATATATATATACACATATGCATGCATATACATACACACATAAAGAGGAGTTACGCACTCCCATACGCACACTGACATATATGTACAATCAATCATCTATATAGGTTGGATAATAGTCTTGTCACAATAATGTATAGGCAGCTATAGAAATAATTCAGTAAATGTGTCTATTATTAGATATATTGACCTATGACAAACTCAAAGGTAATATGATATATAATAGATTATAAACTACTGCTAATAAGAACAATTAATATAATAACAATAATAAGTAGAGTATGAAACTAATTAAATATAACATTTAAATAAGTGAAGTAGAAGTATTGTTATACTTGGAGATGGTCATATTTTGCCAATTAAACATACGCACTATATGTTTGGTCTTCACTTCAGCTTTATTATTAGTATTATTTTAGCTTCTCTGTAAAAGCTCTTTCTTCACACTTCCTGTGACCTCATCAGCGACTCTTTAACCCACGTGTCTCCTCTTGTTCTGTTTCGTCCAATTTGTCTTTCTGCGATATGTATCCTTATCTGCGCATACATTTGCGTATGTACTTGTGCGTATGTGTGCTGTTGTCTATGTGTTTAGTATGTTTTGTGTGCATGTATATTGCACAAACGAATTTCTCGCCTCCTTGAGCTCCCGCCGGTGTTCACCTATTCGCTCACCTATGCTATATTCCGTCTCCTCAGTGTGTGTTGCCTTGTTTCTGTACGTCCCTCAGTACACATTTTACTATAGACTATATTCCTAATCTTACAGTTTACTTGTGGATTCATCCTACATAGTATACAGAAGGCCAAACATATAGTGCGTGTGTTTAATTGGTAAAATATGACTATCCCAAAGTATAACAATATCTGTTTCAACACACGATTTCACATCAAGAATCTTCCTAAACAAATGCATGAAGCAGAAGTCTTTTAGGTATATAAAAGAAAACCCCAGTAAATGTATAGATGATACCTTGTGTTGCATCCAGATTGTAGTTTGAAAGGTATTTAGTTTCAGGTAAAGTTAGAACCGTTGTCCTTTGTCAAAGTATTTAAAGTTCGAAAAGTCTTGTGCTTGCAATTGATGATTACCTCGTTTCATATGTATGAAAGTAAAGTTGATTCAATTGCTTTCTCGTGTCTTAGTCAGCAATGGGTCCGATGAATCTGTAGGACGTTGCACAGGCACTTAGCACTGAGTGCACTGCTTATAGCAGCAACAACTTTAAGCTAATGAAAGTGATTACGTAACGCTTGTTGTGTGGATGGACGTTATGTCTTCCATACGTGATAACGTATTGGTATTTTACTATAAATTCAATCAAGCACATTTCTCATAAATATATCATTGAAATTCTTATAGTAATTTATAAAACTAAATTTGAGATAAAACATATTATCTTAATAGTAATTGCAACTTTAGTGTACTTAGTCTTGATATAAATTACCCATAAATAGTATCTTGTAATGTCTAGGTTTTGCTTTTGTTTACAAAGTTTATATTGACCGTAGATTTACGCACAAATATTGATAAGGCAACACTGTTGATTAGTAATTAACTAGCAGTTTTGATACGTCACATTTTTTGTTGTCTTCAGTATTTTTAACATACGCATGCACAACTACTTGATGAATGTTACCACCCTCTCGCTCTCTCTCTCGCTCTCTCTCTCGCTCTCTCTCTCGCTCTCTCTCTCTCTATCTCTATCTCTCTCTCTCTCTCTCTCTACCATCTTTCTCTCTCTCTACCATCTTTCTCTCTCACTCACTTTAATCTCTCTCTCTCTCTCTCTCTCTCTCTCTACCATCTTTCTCTCTCTCTACCATCTTTCTCTCTCACTCACTTTAATCTCTCTCTCTCTCTCTCTCTCTCTCTCCCTATAACATCTATTTCGCCCTAACAACTATACCAACACCAATAAAAACCATCATGTGTTACATGTGCACGCCCACAAATATATCAAACGTATTTGTTTATATGAAAATAGCGGTTATTTAAAACAACGCACACATTCTAAAACACACACATCTGAGTCTGTCGTAGGTCAACCAACACGTTGAAATGTCCTTTTTTGGTAAATTCTTTCTTGATAGAATACCCAGTATGAAAATTCAAATTAAATTAAGTTAATTTCTGTAATTGAACTAATTGGATATGGAAACAGCTGTAGGGCTGGAATTTCATTATATGGATTTGAATATTTTAAATAAACTGGTGTCTGCATGTCGATTTCTTCATTTTCTTCTTTTTCTCATATATATATATATATATATATATATA
>NC_068981.1:114692508-114693710 GCF_001194135.2 Octopus bimaculoides | reverse complement strand
TGTGTGTGTGTGTGTGTGTGTGTGTGCATGAACTGAGTGGAGAATCTTGAAGTAACACGCATTTTGCTTGCTGAATTTATGCGAGTTACTCGAAAACGCACCCTCAGTGTAGTGAATGGAGTTTCGTCTGCAGACGTATATGTCTATCAAGAGCTGGGCTCATTAGTCATCAGTGAAGCCACAAGTGTAAAGTACAATTTTCTCTGAACGCATTCTGTGTAGCAATTGTTTGAACGAAGCATTGCTCATCTTAGTAGTGGACAAGATATTGAATGCTGGGTATCTTCAATGAATGAGGAAGAAAAACCGTCACAATAACTCATTGTTGCTAATGTGTCTTTTACCTGCGGGGTTTGGGTAAACATGTCACGGCTGTTTTGCAGTCTTAAAGGCCTTACAGCTACTTTTGAAGAATATCTAAAGAATTGAAGCAATGTGATTTTAAACAGAATTGCTTTTATAATATTAAAGATGGAAATGATATTGCGAATTTAAAATTGCAAATGTAAGCATTATAGTATAGATGATATGAAAAGAGGTAAAGTTTACTGAAAGAATATGTGACAGAGTGAGTGAGAGATTTAAAAAGCGAGAGAAAATGAAAATACGAAGAAGAGAAGAGTGATGGTTGAGAGGTGGTTGTCTTCTACCTGGAACATTAAAAGAGAAGACATAGAATGCATAATGTTTCTGTATTTTGGGCAGTTTTATACAATAACTTATCAAATTGTTTTCAGTTCATATTGTTTCTTTATCTTTTTCTGGTCCGCTTTTTTTTCCTGTTTTTATTCCGTTTTGCTTTTGTATTTTGCACTTTTTTATTATTTGAATTCACTTTTTAACGTCTGCCTTTTTTTTATATGTGTTCAATTGTATCAGACTTACTTCTAGAAAATTTACCAAACACTGAACACCACCTGTGAATGGTCATGCGGAAGACACGGCAGAACTTTCGGTTGAAAGCACAGTACATCACAAAATTCATGGAGTGGTTGACTGTCATCAGAAAATTCGAAAATGCTCGCAAAAATTTGAAGAGAGGTGTTCTGTGGACGAGAGAATTTCAACATTAGTAGTAGTAGTAGTAGTAGTAGTAGTAGTAGTAGTAGTAGTAGTAGTAGTAGTAGTAGTAGTATATAGGGGAGAAGGAGAAAGGGGAAGTGGGTGAATATTAATGAAAAAACAATAAAGAATAATTCAAT
>NC_068981.1:114685265-114692446 GCF_001194135.2 Octopus bimaculoides | reverse complement strand
CACACACACACACACACACACACACACACACATACACACAATAAAAAAATGAAATAATGATTTTTTAAAACTATTTTTGTTTTCTACCAAGCACTTGAAGATTTACAATCATATACAATTAGAATAATAATGATATTATTGATTTAAAATTTTGGCACAAGGCCAGCAATTTCGGGGAGGGGTAAGTCGATTGCATTGACCCCAGTATTCAACGGGTAATTCTTTTATCGACACCGAAAGGATGAAAGGCAAAGTCGACCTCGGCGGAATTTGAATTCAGAACCTGGGATAATAATAATATTATTCTTTTCTACTCTAGGCACAAGGCCCGAAATTTTGGGGGAGGGGGCCAGTCGATTAGATCGACACCTGTCTGTAACTAGTACTTAATTTATCGACCCTGAAAGGATGAAAGGCAAAATTGACTTAGTTGGAATTTGAACTCAGAACCTGGAATAATAATAATATTATTGTCACAAGTCTTGCTTTCGACTTGCCATAAGAAATAATAGCCGAAATGAAACGAAAACACATGAACATCAATAGCAGAAAACAATGAAATAAAACTATGTCGCAGAATGTTATTAATTTCACGAAATTGGGCTATGCACTCAGTATCTTTTCAAATTCAAACAAATCATTTTTTCACGCCTGCGGTGCCACATAAACAGGCAGAGAAACGAGTCGAGTGCCTTCTACTTGCTGAGTATGGTTCCCGTCTTGCAAGTTTACAAACTCAATGCTGCGGTACAGAGCTGTGACGAAAATGGTACCCTGGTATCTCAGGAATATGCAAGTATACACGTCACAAATCACGGTAATTAGTTGCTCTCAGCAGAATTGATTGACGAATGCAATCTTCGAGTGTGCTACGGATCTCGAGTAGGTATGGTGAAAAGAAAAAATTCTTGTGTTTCGTGACACACTGCCGAAAATCCACTGTTCGGGTAACATTATTCGACCACGGTTGTACTTTCTTCTCGAAAAGAATGTTTCGTCTGTTTCTACAATTCTGCCTGGACCTCCAATCTTCATTGGAGCAAATTTCAGCGTAAAATTCCCGTAAATAATTTTCATAATCTACTGCCGCAGCTGCACCAATCCCTAGTTCGTCCTATCAAAACCTAGTCGTCGTCAACACTGAACCAGGATTAGATAAATAAAATTAAACTTCTAAATGGAAGGGTTCCCCCTTCCAGCCACGTGTCTCTTCTAATGTACACAGACACTCAACATTACTATTACATCTCCAGTATACGCAGCCATGAAATGAAACAAATAATGAAGCGGAGTTCCTATGACAACAAACAGTTCCGACCTCCGTTGTCAACTTTTAATGCTTCTAACTTGTTTGTTATAAATTTTCCAAAATAATGAATGCGGTATTCGTCATTAGCATGCATAACTATATCAAAAGTACATTTTTTGAAAATTTTCATACTAAAATTTGTGGTTGGAAGAAATCGAAAGGATCTCCCGCTAAACACACACACACACACACACACACACACACACACACACACACACACACACACACACACACACACACACACACACACACACACACACACACACACACACACATACACATTCATACAAGAAATGAAAGCTTGCTGATCTTTGCAACTTTGGTCGAGACTCACCAATGGAAGACCAACATTTCCAGTCCAACGCTCCTTGCAAAATGTTTGATCACATATCTCCAGAAAGCCTCGCTCATCTTGGAATCTGACAGCATGTGCCAGTCGTGGTCTATCCGGAATCAAAATTTTGCTTTGTTGTTTCGCTGCACTTCCATTACCCGGGCTTATCGAACTGTTTTTGGGACTCCTGTGTTTCAAAGTACACGATCTAGCACCAGCATTGCATCATTCATGTTTCGTCTCGAAGAATTAAGAGGACATTCTCGTCGCTGGCACGTCGTTTATGATACCGCTTCTTTGCACCACCTCCAATTGATTTACTGACTCCCCCTTCTACTCTACCTTTCTCAATTATTACTTCATCGCCTAGGATACGAGTTGCTTCTCTAAGTTTCAGAGTCTCTTACTGCTTGTCATGGCTATATTCACTGTACAAAAATACGAATTTGTGTAGGCAAATTTCGATAAACTTAACGGATAATCTGGTCAAAAATTTATTTAAATACTACCTGAATGTTCTGCTGCAGACTTTTACAGTCAACAATTATGCATTAGGATAATCCAGGCGACGCCTGTTAGGCAGCTAGAGTTTCTGAGATAATTCACAAGGCTTATACACTCTCTCTCCTACCGACTTCACCCACACAGTTTCTTCGTAGGTCTAAGATTCTATTCCAGTTGGTCACAATAACTGAGTGAGATATTCCGAGGAATATTTAAAAACGTCTAAAGAAATCAGGCCTCTTTGTTCTTGTTGGAGCATAAACGGCCACTAGTCTGAAAGCATTACTGTCAACATTCCTGTTCTTCATATTCAGAACTAATGCCGTTTAGATCTAGAAAGGTCGTACTAATTGGATATGGAAACAGATGTAGGGCTTTCTGCCACCCCACTTGACCCTAGCCGAGAAAACATGGAATGAACCTCGTCGTCGACTAGAAGGGAAGAGAGTGAGAGAGCATCTCGAAAATTCGTGTGGAAATGCCTAGTGGCCAGAGGTTGTTAGCTAGGTATCACTGCTTCCAGGCCAATTCCAAGTCATATTTATAAGTCTAATCTTAGTATGGCAAGTTAAGGGTGAAACGCAGAAACTACAATCATTCTTATCTATCCTTTTCCTGGACCCTTAAAAAATCCTTTTCTTGTTTTATCCCTTGTACTGTTGCTTTTGCTGCTAGTACGTTTGCTATTGATATCGTGCAGTAGATTTTGTTTTATATCTTTTTTTGGCATGTATGTATGTATAGATATGCGTATGTGTACCTATGTATCTATGTGCGTATGTTGATAGATACACAATATGAATGTATATGTATATGTATGAACACAAAAAATACACACACAAAAATACATAGTGAAGGCGCGTGGCCTAGCAGTATTGCACTCAAGGTCGCAAGATTGTGATTTCGATTCCTGGTGACGCGTTGTGTTCTCGAACAAAACACTTCATTTCTACATGTGGCATACGACACGCCATGCACCTGTATTGGCAATGTCGATTTGATAGAAGGAGTTATCTTACGTGCAGCACAAATAATAGATCATTACAAACAAATAATTTGTGCAGATTGTTCTGCAAAAAGTTGCGGGTAACTCATCTGTCACGACAGGACACTCCATTATCAATACACCTACTCCACCATGGTTGCACGCGCGTACGCGCACGCGCGTACATTCACACACGTGCACGCACACACACATTCTTCGAAATTGCGTGTAGTGTGAAGAAAATAGAAAAGAACTCAACAAACGGAGGAAAATAAAAAGAACAATCGAGGCAAAAACGCCTACGTGAAGCTTACCTTACTCATGTATGTATGTCTGTATGTATGTTCATGTATGTATATGAATGAGGTAAGGCTTTACGTGGCCATTTCGCCTCGATTTTTACTTTTATTTCTTTCCGTTTTACCTCTTTCTCGCCTTGTCACTTTCTACTTTACACACCTTTCCAATAAATGACAATGTTCGAAAAGTTATAATTTCCATTTCTTCGAGCTTTAAGCTAAGAATTTCGTTCGTAAACTAACTCCCCACCCCAACTCATATATATATATATATATGTGTGTGTGTGTGTGTGTGTGTATCTATGTATTCATGTGTATAATATATGTATATATACAGTATATGTATTCATATATGTATATATATATATATATATATATATATATATATATATATATATATATATATATATATATCGACAATATCAAACTGCGTAAATTTCTTTATTCTTATTCTTAATAGCTTTAAACCAGTCGATGACTTCTATACTATTGGACCATTGTACTAACTTAGTGGCATTCCTGACTCCCGCATTGATTTTCCCTAAAATTTCTTTACTAATAATACCAATTTCTGATTTAGCTGGGTTCATAAGCCTACACTTAGGATTAGATAGGAAGTTCTTTTTATGATCTTTGATAGCTATAAAGGCCTCTTTTTTGGGAAGGACCTCTATTTTTTTTATTATCTAATTTGAGTCTGGCTGCGACATTGCTAGCTTCTTTATTAATATCGTTATAGGTTTGTGGTCTAGCCTTGGTGTAATTATTGATGATGCTGTTATGTAGAAGTCGTGAATATGTGCTGTTCTCTACTAAGTATAAGTTCTTGGTTTTATCGGAAAAAAGTGCCTTTTGTTTGGAATTTTTTATGTAATTGATATCTTTTTTTCAGTTTCTGTTGGAAAGTGTTGAAAGACTTACGAAAAACAAAAGGCACTTTTTTCTGATAAAACCAAAAACTTATACTTAGTAGAGAACAGCACAAATTCACGACTCCTATATCACAGCATCATCAACAATTACACCAAGGCTAGACCACAAACCTATAACGATATTAATAAAGCTAGCAAAAGAGAGTATATCCACTGACAGCTTTTCGGTGCGTTCAAAAATCATATACACCCCACCCCCAATTTTCCATGACAGGTTAGGTCCTGGAATCCTCCAAACAGACACATGACATGTCGCTTAGTCGAATTAGCCCATCAATTACTTCACAAATGTTTTGTCGCCAATGCTGCATTTTCCCGTATCACATGTTTCAACATTGCTGTAATATATATACAAACTAGGCCATTTAATTCTGAGCAATGCCGGGTATCTCTGCTAGTATTAAATATAAACACAGACCTCAAAATGAGAGAATTAGAGTACAGAGTAGGAGAAAGTAGAAATATACAACACAGAGAAGTGTAGAACAAAAATTAGAAAACTGCACTTTTTATTATTTATATTTTGCTTATTTCAGTCTTTGGACTTCGGCCTTGCTGAGGCACCACATTAAAGAGTTTACTTACTCGTATTCTATCGGCCCTTTTTGCCGAACCGATAAGATACAGACATAATCAAACGAACACAAGTTGTCAAGCGATGGTGGGGACAAACAAGAACACCGCACCCCATCCCATCCCACTCCACACACCCTCACACACTCAGACATGCATACACACACACACACACACACACACACACACACACGCACACACACGCATTACGTTGTCCGAAAAGTTCTGAGCGTTTTTAAATTAAATCTTTTAACATTTCATTGAACACACCTGAAACATAACACAGTTAAAACTTTGGCGTTGTTTGAAGTGGTAGTGCATCTCTTCTTTGTTCCTGACTAAAAACAGATTTATCTTTCATTCCGGTCACCCTTTATTGACATTTGAAATTGATAGCCAAAAATTTCATATTCGCGTTGTAATGTTTTTTTCTTTTTTAACAAAAGAAGAAAATACTGCAAAGACTTGTAAACATTTTTTGTGAAGTTTATGGTGATGATGCTGTTGGTGAATTAACTGTTTGAAGGTTGTTTGCAAGATTTAAAGCTGGAGAGTTTAGCTTAGAAGATGGCAGTCACTGAGGAAGACCTCCAAAATTGGATGAAGATTTATTGGAGGCAAAAGTCGAAGAAAACTCAAATATCACGACTAGAGAACTTGATGAGAAGCTGGAAGTTTCTAAGAGTACTACGGCTCATGAACATCTAATGAAGCTAGATTACATTTCTCGCTATAATGTATGGGTCCCTAACAAACTCTCAGGAAAGAATTGCTTGGACCGGTATCCCGTTTGTGATAAGCTATTGAAATGGAATGAAAGCATACCTTTTTTGAAACAACTTGTGTCTGGAGATGAAAAATAGATTGCGTACGAAAATGTAGTGCGAAAAAGATCCGGGGGTTTGCGAAAGGATCTCCCAAAACAACAAAACGCTATGCTTTGTGTTTGGTGGGATCATTAAGGCATTATTTATTACAAGTTTCTCCCACAAAACCAGACCATTAATTCTGATGTGTACTGTTGTCAGTTGGCTAATTTGAACCAAAAGAATCAAAGAATCGAGGCCGGAGATTGCCGACAGGAAAAGGTAGTATTCCGACAAGACAGTGCCGGAACAAAGTTACATGAACTTGGCTGGGATCTCTTGATATTCTCCTGATATTAACAATTTAGATTGAGTCAAAATGCATCTAGATAATTTTTTTTCCTCAAAACCAGTTACATTTTATACTGATGGAATATTTAAATTGTCTGATAGATGGGCAAAGAATATTAATAATAACTGAGATTATTTCATTGAATGAATTATTGAAAGGTCAATTATCTATATCTCTTTTTGCACATTAAAAAGCACTCAGGACTTTCCGGATAGCTCACATAGTTTCCGTCTATCAAATCTACTCACCAGACTTTTGTCGGTCGGGGGTTATAATAGAGAACACGTGACCGACGTGCCACGTGGAGGGATTGAACCCAAAATTATATGGCAGGGAAGCACACAGCGACACCTGCACCAGTGAACTACAGAAAAGTTTGACTAATATTAAAAACTGAATTCAATGAATGCACACACACGCACGCGCGCGCGCACACACACATATATATTTATGGAAACGTACATATATACATGTATATATATATATATATATATATATATATATATATATATATACATACATGCCTATCCATTTACAAACAGCTTCATCATAAAAAGCAGGAAGTGCGCTGAAAAGTTTACGCATAAAACCAGGAAACTATTGAGACCGATCGGATGTCAACTACCCTAAAGGTGGTGTACATAGAATATGCCTACCACTCACATTAGAGGACGGTACATTCCGTAAATATGATATCGGAACCGTAAGTATGATACAATAAACATGATGGAAAGCACCTAAATCATACCAGGACTTAACACAGCTCATATTCCACATAATACATCTTTACTTCAATAGCACAAATCAAACAATACGCTCTCTGCAAACAATACATGTTCTAGTTGATCTATACCTGATAAAATATCACAACACTAATAATATATAAATGATACCCGATACTATAACAACAGCAGTAACAACTCATATTAGAAAGGGCTTCAACCTATTATTATATCACAACCTTATGCCTCCACCAGAACATTATTATTATTATTATTATTATTATTATTATTATTATTATTATTATTATTATTATTATTATCATTATTATTATTAATAATAATAATAATAACAATTCCTATCATAG
>NC_068981.1:114683585-114684646 GCF_001194135.2 Octopus bimaculoides | reverse complement strand
ACTTCCTATCCCCACTGATCTTTTTACTGTGCTTGATACCACTAACACTGATTCTGAGGAAAGCAAAAGCTGGGTATGTATTCAAGAGCCGCGAATAAAAAGTCAACCATCTGTTATTCATGGATGACTTCAAACTTTATGGTAAAGATAAATCCCAAGTCAGTTCCCTCGTTGAAACGGTGTATACATTCAGTGCTGATATCAGAATAGAGTTCGGACTGAAAAGGTGTGGTGTGTTAGTCTTGAGAGAGATAAAATAAAACGTATAAACGGGCTAGCAGATAGAAGAGACGGGCTATAAGTACTTGGGGATATTGGAAATGGATAAATTAATGGAGAAAGAAATGACAGAAAAATGTAAGGTGAAGTACTTGCGCAGACTGAGAGTGATCCTTAAGTCGAAATTAAACGGACTGAATAAGATTGAAGCTATCAACACTCCTTAGATATGGAGCAGGGGGAATCGCATGGACAGTCGACAAACTAAACAGATTAAACAGAAAAACAAGGAAGTTGCTGACAAGATATAGGATACTCCACCCAAAAAGAGACACAGACAGACTGTATGTACCAAGAAAAAGAGGGAAAAGACTGGCTGGATGCAAACACAGCGTTAGAGCAGAAGAAAACATATCGTGGTATGTAAAAAATGCCACAGGACCACTATTATTGGAAGTAAGAAGGTCAGGTTTGTGTAGGATGGAAGATTTCAAAAATAAAACATTGTACAAGCACTTGAGAATGAATGAAACTGAAAATAGGTGGATAAAGAAAGAATGCATGGACAATTTCATAGGGATGTTGAAGATAAGACTGACAGAGAAAAAACGGAGACCCTAATCTGTGCTGCCCAAAGCAAGTATTAAAAGCCAAAAACTCGTCAATAGCCTGGATAGACTATAAAAAGGCCTTTGATAGCCTACCACATAGCTAGATTAGGAAATGTCTGGATATGTATAAGATAGCTCCTACTATGCGAAACTTTTTATCTGTAAGTATGAGATCATGGAGAACCACACTGACGTTGAACAATGACAATGAATCTCTAAAGGCTGGAGATG
>NC_068981.1:114678397-114682020 GCF_001194135.2 Octopus bimaculoides | reverse complement strand
AATAATAATAATAATAATAATAATAATAATAATAATAATAATAATAATAATAATAATAATAATAATAATAATAATGATAATAATAATAATAATAATAATAATAATAATAATAATAATAATAATAATAATAATAATAATAATAAATATGAACTTACTTTACAGTCTGTGGACCTCCATAAAATGCAACAGCAATAACTTGATTGACGAAGGCTGACATTGTTGTACAAATGATGAATAGGAACGTTATGCTTATAAGTGTAACTGTCATACGCTGTTGGTCCGTGACTGACGAACTTTGACGGCCCTTTGCTTGCATACAACGGCGCAGCTTCTGTGCTTGGTGAACAGCATACACAAGATAAAAATTAATAAAGGTTAATGTGACCAGTGGGATGGCATTGACCAGGAGAATATGAAACCACCGGATAATGAGTGACTCGGTATTTGAGAAAAACGTTGATAACTGTGTTGTGTAGCAATCACCCGAGCTATCAAGTTCAACATAGAACATAAAGAACTTTGGCAGATTTTCTAAAGATGAAGCAAAAAACACGATAGCTGACTTAAGGATAGCATAACTTCGTTTACATAATGTCTTTGCATGGAACGGATATCGTACAAATCGGAACCGATCGATTGTCAAAACCATTGTCAACCAAATACTTGATGTCACAAAGATATTAACGACAGGAAAGAAAATTTTACTGTCATAAATCTTCCAAAAATAACTTTTGTTACCAGATCCTTGTGATACAGTGTTGTAGAAAAATGTCAAGAACAAAACACAAAAATCAGCGACTGCTAGAAGTTGGAGATATGTGTATGGCGACTGGTTCAGCTTCCGATGTGATAGTACAATGAAATTCAACAGATTGCTGATAATGCCAAATCCGCATACAACTGGGGTGACAACGCGACTAAATATTATCTGAGCTGTTTGTAGAGTCGTCACTGTGTAATTAGAGTGTTTGCTGCAGGTACAGGTACTATTGTTGATAACTTCGACGACTTGTTGTATTAAGCGGTCGCTGTTAAGTCCACTTAGGTTGGTTTTTAGTTCGGAATTACTCAAATATTTAGGAATTGACATTTTGATATTTTCTTTGTCTTTTCTGTTCTTATTTCGGTTGTGAAAATACAGATTAATAAGGCTCTTATTCCAGAATTAGTTGAAGACAAGCTGTTCCAGAAACGGTTTTTTATAAACACAGTACTAATAATTTGAGATAAACAATGTCACATGTAGCCATATAGTTGGCTGCAGCATCTCATCCAAACGAATTTTATCTTCAATACTAAAATTATAATGGAATCGATCAGAGTGTCTGTGCTTTTATCTCGATTGTTGCCAAGACATTAGTGTTATGTTGCAATATCTGTAATAAATTGCCAGTTGGTTTGACTATAATATACCTTCTTATCGCTCGTTCGTTTCTCAGTTACATTCAAGACGACACTTAATGTCTTCTTTAGTAAACCATGTAATGAGATGATGTAGAAATATTATTGACTACAGTCCCTCAGCTGAAATATTATACTCGAGAGGAAAATTAACTACAACTCCCGCATCAACTTGCCAATAAAATTATATGACAGTTTAGTAAGATAGATTCTGACGCAACGTAATTTTATCTAGTCCGATATCTGTCTATTTGATGATTTGAAGTTGATAAGAAGTTGTTGTAGGTCTAATGATCGAAAGTTTAAGCATGTATAGTTGCACATGTATTTGTAAATGCTTTATATGTTTACATGCTGTCTATACAGTTAATTATAATTATGTAAAACAATGATTTATACTTTTATTTTATTCGACAGTCAATTCGTGTGTTTAATTTCATTTCAAAGCATATCTCATTCGTTTGAAAGAACAAGTTGAAAATAATGGAATATTTTAATGAACTGAGATCGTAAGTGATGATAAAAATAAAGGTGCATTAAAATTATTATGTATGCTTCAAGTATTTTAATTTTATGTTTTGCGTTCAAACTTGGTCTTAAAATATGTTTTTTAACGAATTTTATTGTATTTTTATATGCCTCTTTCCGTCAAGAAAGAGAAAAGAGTACCAAACGAAAATATTTGAATTTATAGACCGTTGCTCACTATTAGCATTTGTATTTATATCGGTTCTGCGTTCTGAGTACCCAGGCGAGTGTGGTAAGTGAATGCAAATTGTCCGAAAAGTAATGCAAAAGCAGGCATAACCTTTTCTTATTAACTGACATTAAGCACTTCTTATTCTTTTTCCGTACAAGCAAATAATGAGTTCCAAACAGAAGAAGCATTCTATCATTGAGTTTTTAACGGAGGACTGCAAGGTGCCCGAAATCCACAGAAGGCTACAAGTTGTTTACAAAAATAGGCCATTGATAAGAGGAAGAGGTTTAAAGAAGTGAAAACCAGTATCGACTACAAACCACGCAATGGGAGACCATCAGCTGCTACCACTGACATGAGAGGACAAAATGATTGCTGTAGACAGACGAGTCACAGTCTATGAACTTCCTACTCAACTCGACTGTGGTCACTGTACACGACAGAATATAGTGGAAGACTTTAGACATTGGAAAATGCATGTCAAGTGGGTACATCAGCAGTTGACACCTCTTCAAATCAAGAAAATAATCGGTAAATCGGGCTGGTCAGTTCTCCCACTCCATCCACTTTAGAGACTGCATCTAGCGCCCTCAAACTTACACCCATTTGGTGATATTTGTTTAATCAACTGTTAAGTCGATAAAAGGTATGATTTTCCTATAAGTTACCTCCCATGATATGTATATTTATTTATTTATTCATCCTCAAATCTTGTACAGTCTCGTGTAGCCTCGTGTATTCTCATCTAAAATGGAGACGCGTACCAAGGCTCTTATTTGGCAGGCTTCATAATTGCTGAGAGATTTCTAACTAGATGAAACCAGAGGAAGCCTTGTTAATCCACAAATGAAAAATGCTTATCCACCAACTCGATGTTGAGCACTCATTCTCACCTAAAAAGTTCGCCTCCGAGACACAAGTCCAGACAAGGTTGTTTATGGAAGACCAGCAGTCGCCCATCCATACCAGTCTCGCCTCCCCACGCCACTGATGATATTCAAGGGAAAGGCGAAGGCCGTTACAGCTTGGCACCAGCTGAGTGAACTGGAGCAATGTGAAATAAAGTACCTTGCTCAAAAACTTAACATACAACCTGGTCCGGAAATCGAACTCACTACCTCATGATTGTGAGCCGAGGCTCTAAGCACTGAGCTATATATATATATATGTATATGTATATATATATATATATATATATATCTGTGTTTTTGTGTGAGTGCGTGCGCACATGTGTAGTGCATGTGGGTGTTGGAGTATGTGTATGCAGTTATATACAAATATGCGCACATGCTTATATTTATATATAGGCATATATGTATATACAACATACTTACATTCACACACACACATACTTACATGTACACAAAAGCATATGTATGTGTATTTATGGCATTAGCAAACTGCTTCTCTACTTATTCTTCTCTGGGGATTTTGACTAGTAAGAATGACCATTGGCTACATCGCTGATGCCATACATACATATATATATATATATATATATATATATATATATATATATATA
>NC_068981.1:114676433-114678122 GCF_001194135.2 Octopus bimaculoides | reverse complement strand
GAAACCGGATGGCAACACCAGGCTCCAATCTAATTTGGCAGAGTTTCTACAGCTGGATGCCCTTCCTAATGCCAACCACTCAGAGAGTGTAGTGGGTGCTTTTACGTGTCACCCGCACGAAGGCCAGTCAGGCGGTACTGGCAACGGCCACGCTCGAAATTGTGTCTTTATACACATATCAAGATTTATTAGAAGCAATATCATGAGGTTTGGTAAAAGAAAACTTAAAACAAGATGTTAGCTGACAATTAAGTGGGGCGCCGATTATCAGACCATTGATAATGAAACGGGGGGGAGTTTTATCATGTAGTACTATAGTTAAATATTTTAAACAATGTTGCTATAAGTTTAGGGCTATTCAGAGGGTTATTAAGAAGAATATTATAACAAAAGGATAAAAATGTATGAATACTTTTGATCATATACCAAACTTTTACCACAATAGAGGGAGGAAAAGAAATTATCCAGAAATAGTTTAATATTTATACATATTTATACACTTAAATACTAATTCATCAGATGGTATCTGGGAATATTGATTAATTGGTATATACTGGTATAAATAAAGGAGTATTGAGGTAAAAGAACATGCTAATTATATATTAATAAAATTATAATCTAAGCAGGTTTTCATAAGTAGTGAATATACCAGTATAGTTTTATATAAGCTAAGTGTGAATTTATAGAGATACAAAGATTAGCTTAATTTTATGAACAAATCAAGGCTAATTATAAAATAAGAAAGAAATAAAATAAAATAATCAAGTAGAGCAGAACACCAAAGAAAAGAAATAAAATAGCTTAATTACTAATACTATGGTAAAGTATAAGTAGCTTAATAACACCAATTGAGAAGATTTATAGAAAAAATACAATAATTCTAAATATATTAGACTAAAAATTATATATTTACTTATTTAGCTAATATCAATAAAAGACTGATGTCTGGTTTCAGCTAAAGGAATATTTAAGTTATGGAACATTCATATTTTACACTAATCTTTTTTGATAAATTAAGGGTTATATTATAGGTTTAAGAATTTATTATTGTTACTCTCTACATGATATTTATTGTTTCTTAGTGGAAATTATTTAGAAGGTTTATTTATATAAAGGCCCTTATAAAATACTAAGATCAGGAGGGTAGAGCCACTTAAGAAAGAGATAAATCAAGTAATTTCTAAAGATCATTTCAAACACTATTGTCTTATTGCATAAAGTTAAAATTTAGGTTAATCAAGAAGATTATTAAGAATGAAATTTTAACAAAAGGATAAAACTTCTTTGAATATTTTGAGTATATACCAAACTTTTACCACAATAGAGGGAGGAAAAGGAAATTGCAAAGAAAATAGTTTAATATTTATTTACTTATTACTTATTATATATTAACTTATATGGTTCCTATAGAGATTGATCAATTGGATTTACCTGGTATTAACTTCAATAGAGAAGATTTATAGAAAATATGTAATAATTCATGTATTTAAAACTAAAAATTGTTTATTTACTTAATTAGTTTGTATCTATAATCACTGATACCCAGTATTAACTAAAGGAAAATTAATGCTATAGGGCATGCTACCTAAGCACGGTTTTTAAACTAAGAGGTACATTATAGGTTTTAAATCACTGCAATATCTCTGGATATCCTTGTTGCTTATTTTGATTTTAATCACCTTACTTTGA
>NC_068981.1:114675073-114676423 GCF_001194135.2 Octopus bimaculoides | reverse complement strand
TGAGAACACCACATAAGATGTGCAATGAAAATGTACTCCTCAGCTGCATAATGGAAGCTCATTTCAGAAAGTCATTTTGTAAATGTGTGCAAATACAAGAGTAGGAGATGAAGAAAGAAAATACCATCTTGACTGGGCTGTTAATTAACAGTCTAGTGAACCAAACAGGAATTTAATTTCTATATATTCTATTTGTTCTTCTTTCTAGAAGGAGGGGTAAAATAGCAGTAATTTCAATTTAGAGGAAGGTAGGTTAGGTAGTAAAGGAAAGCAGGTTAGGGGTAAATCAAGCAAGAGAAAAAAGAGAGAAGAAGAAAGGAAAAGAAAAGAAAAAAAACAAATATAAAAATAAAAATAAAAATGGAAGAACAATACCCTAAGGAGTGGCAATAAGAAATTTAAGGTAAGGGAATTTAGGTCAAGATATTGAAGAATTAAAGGAAATTACTAAGATTATATCTATTCGTCTGTGTATTTAGAATAATTCAACAATCTAAAATATTAAAAAATTACAGCCATAGAGAACATTTATAGTTAAATTAGAATACGACAAACATTAACAGTTAAATTAGAATAAGATATACATCTATGTGGGGTAGTAGAAGACACACCCTTTCACTCACTCTCTCTCTCTCTCTCTCTCTCTCTCTCTCTCTCATACACACACACACACAAACACACACACATACATAAATGTATACAAACGTACATGCAAAAATACACGTGTGTGTGTGTGACTGACTACACATATATGGAGCTGAACACGGCGCGCAAAAAGTAAATTAAAAAATTTTGTTACGGAAATTAACGAAGTGTGCGGGTTCGAGTAAAAGAATGTCCATATTTTGGGGATGCCTCATGTTCAGTTGCAAAATTCTGTGATATTTGTGTAATAACGAAATCAAACCTTGAGTGTGTGTGTGTATGTGCGTTTATATTACAGAGACAGTGTGTGTTTATATTAGAGAAACAGTGTGTGTGAGAGACAGAGAGAAAGAGGGAGAGAGAGAACATTGCAAACAATGAATGAAATAAACAGGAAATGAAAAAATCGTATAAATAAAACCTCGTTAAAAACTATTTTCTAGCGAATATTTCAATTTGTGAACTTGAAATATTCAATAATAAAAGGAAGTTCAGAAAGTAAATTTTCTTGAAAACTTCAATTTATTAAAAATTTCATTTGCTTAGTCAATATTTCTTTCAATAATTTATCGCAGTTGAACTTGAAACGAAAGCATGAAAATAGAGGGTGAGAGGTTTCGCAGATGAAAACGGAAATTTTCGATTGCAGCGAATTAATATTGTTTAGGTAGTTGCTACGTCAATACCGGTAGCTGACATTGAGAA
>NC_068981.1:114672898-114674117 GCF_001194135.2 Octopus bimaculoides | reverse complement strand
TATATATATATTTATGTGTGTTTGTGTGTCTGTGTTTGTCCCCCCACCATCGCTTGACAACCGATGCTGGTGTGGTTACGTCCCCGTAACTTAGCGGTTCGGCAAAAAGAGACCGATAAAATAAGTACTAGGCTTACAAAGAATAAATCCTGGGGTCGATTTTCTCGACTAAAGGCGGTGCTCCAGCATGGCCGCAGTCAAATGACTGAAACAAGTAAAAAGAGTAAAAAAAAATAGATATATACATACATTCATATATATTATTTATATCATTATTTAATTGAACATTTCCAAGTAAGTTTGTCTTAACATTTTCGATGCGACCCTACTTTATACTGTTTTTTCCTCTATCCTTCTGAAATTCCCTTTTTCTTCCCTTCACGGTTTTCTATCTGTCTCTCTTTTTCTCTTTCTCTCGTTGCTCATCTTTCTTAAATTCACGTGACCATCTTTCTTTCCTGGACGGACGTTCTAAGGACTAGACGTCTCCTATCTCTTTCTTCTATCTTTTCTCTTTTCAAAGAAAATATTTCTCCCACCGTTCACTATTTTCTCCCTCGTTCTGGTCTGACGACCTTCCATGTTTGTTTCCGTTCGGTTTCCTTATATGTTTCCATTCTCCTATTTTTGTTCCCAACTTTGACCCTCCATAAAATCTAAAATATTGTCGTTGAATGCTTGAAATGAGGGGTTAGATAGACAGCCAACAACTGATGAAAGGTCGTTTTTGTGTTACTTGCTCTGATTTCCTTTTTTTCTCGTTGTTTGCATATTTAACGCGTTTGTATTCGTATTTCATGTTGTCTACACTTGGTGACGTCCTGTATCCATATATGCATCTATCTATCTATCTATCTATCTATCTATCTATCTATCTATCTATCTATCTATCTATCTATTAAAATAAACAACACGGATTTTAAAGATGATTGCAGTACGCAGGTTTCATACTACTCCATTTATTTAAGTAATGCAAGCATTACATTAAATGCAATATGTAGAGCAATCTTCAGCTGCACAAAAATATAGAAAAATTACAGTAGAATAGACATATTATAATTGTGGCAACATTTAAAATCCAAGTGGGAAGGAGAATACATAAAAATCCATCTTGACATAGCCAAGGCTAGCAGGCTAGTAATTAGTAATATCTATCTATCTATCTATCTATCTATCTATCTATCTATCTATCTATCTATCTATCTATCTATCTATCTAT